>NC_090646.1:247349359-247649359 GCF_040937935.1 Hyperolius riggenbachi | reverse complement strand
ACTCTCCAGCTGCCAATCAAAGGTGCTGCTTAAAAGCTAACTCTACAGTATGTTGCTGTGATGTACAGTTAGAAGAGGTTATGTAATGTAAGCTGAGGAAAGACAATGATCAGGTTAGATATACGCTGTGTGGTTTCTTATGTTAAAACATAAGTATTGTGTCATTGCATATAAGCTAAGGACTACTTTATATTAAATGATACATATACTGCAGTTAGACACCAGCGTGAAAACAAATAGGAAAATCTGTATTAAAACAACTGGCTTGATCCAATTAAGTTTTTCTCCATGTAGGAGAAAAACTTAAGGTGATATTTAGACAAAGACAAATAACATTTATATCGCGCTTTTCTCCTGGCGGACTCAAAGCGCCAGAGCAGCAGCCACTAGGGCGCGCTCTATAGCTAGTAGCAGTGTTGGGGAGACTTGCCAAAAGTCTCCTACTGAATAGGTGCTGGCTTAATGAACAGGCAAAGCCGAGATTCGAACCCTGGTCTCCTGCGTCAGAGGCAGAGCCCTTAACCATTATACCATCAAGCCACATATTTAACATCGTATCAATAAAATGCCTTTAAAGCCATCAGCCAGCAAAATATTCAGAATAATTTTTGACAGTACTTTTTCACCTACTTTTTGGTACTTTTTCAATTGCAGAATGCTGAAAAGTTCTTTTAAACAGAAGATGAAAAATTACCTCCAGGCAGAAAAGTTTGGAGAAAAAGTGAATTTGTATCGGCCATATAGTCCTTAATAGGTTTTTCTCCTGGGTGATATTTCCATGCCTTCTCAATAAAATACCATTTAAGCCACCAGCAAGAAAGAAAATACTCAGAATACTATTGACAGAAAATATTAGGAGAAAAAGTTGCAGAGGGCTAAAAAGTTATTTTAAACAGAAGATGTAAAATTATCTCCCAGGAGAAAAAGTGAATTGGATCGCGCCCTATAGCCCTTATTAAGTTTTCTTCTAGGTGATACGGTATTTCCATGCCTTATCAATAAATTGCCTTTTAAGCTACCAGCAAGAAAGAAAATACTCAGAATACTATTGACAGTACTTTTACCTACTTGTTGGTACTTTTTCATTTTGCAGCTCACTAAAAAGTTATTTTAAACAGAAGGTGGAAAATTATCTCTAAGGAGAAAATAGAACTGAATAAGGGCCCATGGTAAAATGACTTGTATATGTTCACTGATTGATTGCTTTCCACTTGTATTGTGGAAATTTACATTCACATATCTGTTGAATTTGGGTTGTAAACATAGTTAATTGCATACGCCCTCACATGCCTCTGTATAGCAGAGAGGCAGGTTCATATAAAGATTACTGGTAGCAGGTATAGTTATCATATCATGCCTTACAGATCTAATCACCATGCAAAAAAAAAAAAAAAAAAAAAAAAAATATATATATATATATATATATATATATATATTAATATATATATACAGACAGACGGGTATGTTCACTAAACTGCAAGAAGCAGAATAATGTATAAAGTCCTATACACAATAAGCAGAGCTTAATGCAGATCTTCATGTAATATATTGCATCACGCTCTACTTATCGTGCAGCAAGACTTAACCCACATTATTCTGCTTACCATAGTTTAGTAAATACACCCCATAATGTCTAGGCAAAAAGGTAATCATCCAGATAGGACGAATTAAGCTTGTTTCAGATCACTACGATAGTTGATGGCAGTGGAATTGCATTTCTCCACATATAACCTTTTGGTAATGTCCATCAGTATTCAGCCCTGGCTAGCTTTAAGTTTAATGCTTGGAGGTGCTTATCTAGTGCCTATGTACCCAGCATTGCAATTTCATCATCTGAATTCCAAACATGTTTTATAAAATATCATGGAAGAATTTCAAATGGTCAAAGCATTATTTCCCTAGAGTCACAGTTAGGCAGTAATTTAATGAATGCTCAATGCCATCATAAACTGTATTGCTTATTGATATTGTTTTTCTTATTCGTTCCGCACTTCACGCCTTTTATTGATTTTCAAAGATGTTATAAAATCAGCAAGGAGCGACTTTAAAACTCTTGCTCTATACTAGGTCTTCACCTTTCACGTCACTAAACTAATTTGTTTTATCAGTTTCTTCTGGATCTCGAATGTGCACGCAGCTAGTTCCCCTCTTGTTGTGAGGGACTGACCTTGCACATGGAACGTGGCATTCTGTAATATCTAATTAAATTGGTGTATGTATGCTATGCTGTACAAACTATATTTAACTGGATTAGTAGAAACAGTATTGCCCGCACTATGTTTGGATTTAGGAGACGAGGGGCTCAAAGCATACAAGGTACCACCACATAATGCCAACAATGGGCACAATTAAGATATAAAAGTTTAAAGTTGATGCAAACAAAGCAGAGTATTCTGGCACAGTACATTCATTTATTAGTATGCTGTATACATTTTTTTCTATCCTTGCTAAAAGGCATAATGCAAGCATTTTGACAAGTGACAAGTCAAACATACCCTGTGGCGGGGAGATGGTGGGTGCTAGGTGGGACGTGCCTGATGATCGTTTTGCGCGGCAACACGCTTCATCCGAGGCTAATACCACATGTACTAGCCTCGGAAGGTATATAGCCTCTGAAGAAGCATGTTGCTGTATGAAATCTCCGGCAGGAACATCCCACCTGGCACCCACCACCTCCCCGCCACAGGGTATAATTGAATCCATGTACTTGTCACTTGTCCAAATGCTTGCATCATGCCCTGCATGGCTTTTAGCATGGCTACAAGCTTGTATACAGTATATATACAGAATACCAATAAATACATGAACTGTGCAAGAATACTCTGCTTTGCTTGCATCAAAAGACTATTAAGGCTGTTAATGTAAGATACCATTTGTATAACCTATACAGTAATATCATATGTACTGCAATGTGTTACTACAGTCATGAAAATGTAAATGCACTGTTAGGCTTTTTTGAAATCTAAAAATGGAAAAAAGATATATCGGAATGTGTACTTCTTTACATAGCAGTACTTTAAACGTTCAGCAAGTGTACCATAGGATGGACACAATGATAAGAACCACTGTCATTTAACAACAGGGTTCATCAGATGATGTTTTGTTGAATTGCCAGACATGATGCCTTAGTGACTGGTGGCTAGTGTCGCCAAACCAGCCATGGCACCAACTGATGATCTCCTCAGGTGTCATGTAAAGCATCTGACCCTGCTCTATCCACTCTTGATCTCTCAAATGCAAATGATCATTTGTCATTGTCTTAGGCAGACAAGACTCAGGTGGCAGAGAATGGTGTACCACTGTCTCCCATAATGAACGGTGTAATTACAAAAATTCCTTGTGCTCATCCCAGTTCCCAGGGAAACCCTTTCACAGCCTTTCAAGAGCAATAATGATTTTAAAAACAAAAATTGTCATGCTTGATAAATATTGATTACAAAAACAAAAATTGTCATGCTTGGTAGTGAATGTACAGTGTTTAACATTCAAATCAATATATATTGCTAGAAACCTAGCATTTAGGAACACTTATTATTTATAAATTCCTGGCTGACAAGGGTGCTGAGTCTGAATCACATAAAAGAGCAATAGTTTATTTTATTTAGTGTACAAAATCATTACAAATACAGTACAGTGTAATATTATTATAACTTTTGACAAAAAATGAAATCTTCTATGAACTCATCATACACCTAACGGAATACCTTGGGGTGTCTTCTTTCTAAAATGGGGTCACTTGTAGGGTTCCTATACTGCCCTGGCATTTTAGGGTCCCAAAACCGCGAGGAGTAGTCTGGAAACAAAATGACTATTCAGGGGTATAAGCCTCTGCAAATTTTGATGACAGGTGGTCTATGAGGGGCCGAATTTTGTGGAACCGGTCATAAGCAGGGTGGCCTCTTAGATGACAGGTTGTATTGGCACTGAAGTGCAGGAAGTGCAGGATGTTCTCAAATCGTGACCTGGACATGGCAGCAGAGAACATGAGCATGTGATGTATTGGGTGCGTAGACCAATAAGACCGTAATACATTCTTTTTGACTAGACCCATGTTAAGGAGAAGGCCCCAAAAAATGTTACGTTCAGAAACTTGGAGTGGTTTCCACCGAAAAGGCTGGGCATGGTAGCTTCTTGGATTGGCGGTTGTGTATTGTGTGGCATAACGGTTGGTCTCAGCCACAATTAAGTCGTAGAGACCAGCAGTGATCAGAAAAAAAAAATCTGTCACTGTGGTGGGGCGGGTGAGGGTTTGGTCGGGTGATCAGAAGCCTGCAGGGGGCAGATTAGGGCCTGATGTGATGGATAGGAGTGTTAGGGGTGACAGCAGGTGATTGGTGGGTGTCTCAGGGGGAGATTAGAGGGGAGAATAGATGCAATCAATGCACTGGGGAGGTGATCGGAAGGGGGTCTGAGGGGGATCTGAGGGTTTGTCCGAGTGATCAGGAGCCCACACGGGGCAAATTAGGGCCTGATCTGATGGGTAGGTGTGCTAGGGGGTGACAGGTGGTGACAGGAGGTGATTGACGGGTGTCTCAGGGTGTGATTAGAGGGGAGAATAGATGCAAGTAATGCACTGGGGAGGTGATCAGGGGGGGTCTGAGGGCAATCTGAGGGTGTGGGCGGGTAATTGGGTACCCGCAAGGGGCAGATTAGGGTCTGATCTGATGGGTAGCAGTGACAGGTGGTGACAGGGTGATTGATAGGTGATCAGGGTGTGATTAGAGGGGAGAATAGATGTAAGCAATGCACTGGCGAGGTGATCAGGGGGGTCTGAGGGTGATTTGAGGGTGTGAGCGGGTAATTGGGTGCCCGCAAAGGGCAGATTAGGGTATGATCTGACGGGTAGCAGTGACAGTTGGTGATAGGGGGTGACGGGGTGATTGATAAGTGATCAGGGTGTGATTAGAGGGGAGAATAGATGCAAGCAATACACTGGTGAGGTGATCTGGGGGAAAGGGTTTTAGGGTGATCTGAAGGTGTGGGCAGGTAATTGGGTGCCTGCAAGGGGCAGATTAGGGTCTGATCTGATGGGTAGCAGTGACAGATGGTGACAGGGGGTGATCAGTGGGTGATTAGAGGGGAGAACAGATGTAAATAATGCACTGGGGAGGTGATCAGGGGGGGGGGGTCTGAGGGCGATCTGAGGGTGTGGGTGGGTGTTGGGTGCCCGCAAGAGGCAGATTAGGGTCTGATCAGATGGGTAGCAGTGACAGGTGGTGACAGGGGATGACGGGGTGATTGATAGGTGATCAGGGTGTGATTAGAGGGGAGGATAGATGCAAGCAATGCACCGGCGAGGTGATCAGGGGTGGTCTGAGGGCGATCTGAGGGTGTGGGTGGGTAACTGGGTGCCCGCAAGGGGCAGATTAGGGTCTGATCTGATGGGTAGCAGTGACAGGTGGTGACAGAGGGTGATCAGTGGGTGATTAGAGGGGAGAACAGATGTAAATAATGCACTGGGAAGGTGATCAGGGGGGTCTGAGGGCGATCTGAGTGTGTGGTAGGGTGTTTGGGTGCCTGCAAGGGGCAGATTGGGGTCTGATTTGATGGGTAGCAGTGACAGGTGGTGACAGGGGGTGACGGGGTGATTGATAGGTGATCAAGGTGTGATTAGAGGGGAGAATAGATTCAAGCAATGCACTGGCGAGGTGATTGGGGGAGGGGGGGGGGGGTCTGAGGGCGATCTGAGGGTGTGGGCTGGTAACTGGGTGCCCGCAAGGGGCAGATTAGGGTCTGATCTGATGGGTAGCAGTGACAGGTGGTGACAGGACTGATTGATGGGTGATCAGTGGGTGATTAGAGGGGAGAACAGATGTAAACAATGCACTTGGGAGGTGATCTGAGGGCGGGTCTGCGGGCGATCTGAGGGTGTGGGTGGGTGATCAGGTGCCCGCATGGGGCAGGTTAGGGTCTGATCTGATGGGTGGTAGTGACAGGAGGAGATTGATGGCTGACTGACAGGTGATCAGTGGGTGATTACAGGGGAGAATAGTTGTATACAGTACACGGGGGGGGGGGGGGTCTGGGGAGGATATGAGGGTGTGGGGGGGGGGTGATCAGGAGCCCCCAGGGGGCAGTTTAGGACCTAATCTAAAATATAGCGTTGACAGATAGTGACAGGGGGTGATTGAGGGGTGATTAGGGGGGTGATTGGGTGCAAACAGTGGTCTGAGGGGGTGATCAGGGGGTCTGAGGGGTGCTGTGCACGATCAGGGGACAGAATCAGTGTGCTGTTGTGCTTACTAGAAGGGCTGCCACCTCCCCTAGTGGTCCCTCAATCACTGGGACCACCAGGGGAGGAGGCAGCCTGTATAATACACTTTGTATACGTTACAAAGTGTATTATACATTTTGTATGCGGCAGATTGAGGGTTAACAACCCGCCGGTGCTGCTAATTGGCCGGCGGGTTGACGTCGCGGGCAGACGGAGCCTAATGCCGGCGGATACACACGCATTCCTGCGCGCGATGCCCGGCTGTTCAGTCCCCCAGGTGCCTCCGCCGATCAGCGTTACGTGGTCCTGGGGGTGCCACTTTGCCGTCGCCAATAGGTAGTGGGCGGTCGGCAAGTGGTTAAGGTATTAAGGAGTTTTGTTCAAGTGTCTGAAGTGTCAGGGCTTGTTTCCACTTTGCAATTCTTCTGCAATTCCTTGCATGCAAATTCGGACGGGGAATCTCAGCTGATTGAAATCGATAGGCTGCTTCCGAATGCACCTGCAGAGGAAAAATAGACGGTTAGCAGCATCATTTTGCATACCGTATGCGATTCCCCATAGCCATCCATGGCAGAGCTACAGGGAATCGCAAGTATACTCCCATTAAGACAAGTGCCAGCATGCTTTCTGGAGATGCAAGCTGGGCACAAGTGGGAGGGACGAGTACTTAATAGGTTGCATGCAAGCTGTTACAGGAAACCAACATCCTCCAGTGGTAGACAGGTCATGTGTATGCTCGGTGTGTATTCGACCCCACAAGTGGGGCTTGCACTCTTTTGCAGGTAGGCACTAGTCTGTTTTTAAGTAGCGCTGCTCATTTCCTTGCTATGTACTAATTTAATTCGTTTTTGGTCAGCTGCTCCCACTTAACAGCCATGCTTTTGGTGTATATGCAGAGCTTTTGTTTGGGTTCAAGGTGCGTTTGTAGTTCCTGGGGGGGCTCAGCGCATCTCTGATTGGAGGCCATTCGGAGGCGGCCTGGTGTTGCGCTGATCCACCTTTTGCGCAATTTTTGATTTTTCAAATTTACTTGGTAGCGCACCCAGGCTATGCATATACATAGGTTAGGATTTAGTTAGTGTTAGGCCCCTCCCATGGAGGATTGACTTCTTCGCAGTGGGAGGGACGAGTACTTAATAGATTGCATGCAAGCTGTTACAGGAAACCAACATCCTCCAGTGGTAGACAGGTCATGTGTATGCTCGGTGTGTATTCGACCCCACAAGTGGGGCTTGCACTCTTTTGCAGGTAGGCACTAGTCTGTTTTTAAGTAGCGCTGCTCATTTCCTTGCTATGTACTAATTTAATTTGTTTTTGGTCAGCTGCTCCCACTTAACAGCCATGCTTTTGGTGTATATGCAGAGCTTTTGTTTGGGTTCAAGGTGCGTTTGTAGTTCCTGGGGGGGCTCAGCGCTTCTCTGATTGGAGGCCATTCGGAGGTGGCCTGGTGTTGCGCTGATCCACCTTTTGCGCAATTTTCGATTTTTCAAATTTACTTGGTAGCGCACCCAGGCTATGCATATACATAGGTTAGGATTTAGTTAGTGTAAGGCCCCTCCCATGGAGGATTGACTTCTTCGCAGTGGGAGGGACGAGTACTTAATAGGTTGCATGCAAGCTGTTACAGGAAACCAACATCCTTCAGTGGTAGACAGGTCATGTGTATGCTCAGTGTGTATTCGACCCCACAAGTGGGGCTTGCACTCTTTTGCAGGTAGGCACTAGTCTGTTTTTAAGTAGCGCTGCTCATTTCCTTGCTATGTACTAATTTAATTTGTTTTTGGTCAGCTGCTCCCACTTAACAGCTATGCTTTTGGTGTATATGCAGAGCTTTTGTTTGGGTTCAAGGTGCGTTTGTAGTTCCTGGGGGGGCTCAGCGCTTCTCTGATTGGAGGCCATTCGGAGGCGGCCTGGTGTTGCGCTGATCCACCTTTTGCGCAATTTTCGATTTTTCAAATTTACTTGGTAGCGCACCCAGGCTATGCATATACATAGGTTAGGATTTAGTTAGTGTAAGGCCCCTCCCATGGAGGATTGACTTCTTCGCAGTGGGAGGGACGAGTACTTAATAGGTTGCATGCAAGCTGTTACAGGAAACCAACATCCTTCAGTGGTAGACAGGTCATGTGTATGCTCAGTGTGTATTCGACCCCACAAGTGGGGCTTGCACTCTTTTGCAGGTAGGCACTAGTCTGTTTTTAAGTAGCGCTGCTCATTTCCTTGCTATGTACTAATTTAATTTGTTTTTGGTCAGCTGCTCCCACTTAACAGCCATGCTTTTGGTGTATATGCAGAGCTTTTGTTTGGGTTCAAGGTGCGTTTGTAGTTCCTGGGGGGGCTCAGCGCTTCTCTGATTGGAGGCCATTCGGAGGCGGCCTGGTGTTGCGCTGATCCACCTTTTGCGCAATTTTCGATTTTTCAAATTTACTTGGTAGCGCACCCAGGCTATGCATATACATAGGTTAGGATTTAGTTAGTGTAAGGCCCCTCTCATGGAGGATTGACTTATTCGTGGGAGGGACGAGTACTTAATAGGTTGCATGCAAGCTGTTACAGGAAACCAACATCCTTCAGTGGTAGACAGGCCATGTGTATGCTCAGTGTGTATTCGACCCCACAAGTGGGGCTTGCACTCTTTTGCAGGTAGGCACTTGTCTGTTTTTAAGTAGCGCTGCTCATTTCCTTGCTATGTACAAGTGGAAATAGGCCTATATTATTATCATGATAGGCTACTGTGAGGGTCAGTGATATTTGAAGAAAAAAAGTATGGAAAGGTAGCAATAAAAAGAAGGCCTCTGGATCCAAAGCACCCACCAGGGGCCTTCCTTCAACTACTATGTTAGCGCCTCATTGGTGCTATACTTGTAATGATCACCTTTATATGTGCTTTGAATAGTGGTGATCATTAACAACCTGCTCCCTTCCCCTGCTTAACCCTCGCTGACATTGCAGCTGTCCTTACAGGTGTATAGTTTCCTGGTCCTGATTTTTTTCTTTCTTGATTCAGGTGGTTCAGAAGTGTGTACAAAGGACAGTGTAACATTTCATCCATACTTTTCCACTTTCAGTTTTACTTCAAACTTAGGCTAGTTTCACAGTGGTCAGTTGCATAAAGCATGTGATATGTATATTTATTGTTTGAGATTCTTTTTTTCATTAATTTATCTGTTTGTCCTTGATTTCACTATAGCAGCACTTATGCAAAGCATCAGCACTTTCATATGACTGTGACTGTGACTAATTATTACTGAACCCCTTCAGTCACACAGAGGTACTGTAAATTTCTGAACCTCTGTTGTTGACCATTTATACAATATTTGGTTACTGTGCAATGGCAAAGGTTTTTATCAGGGTTTTTAAATTGATTTTAAATGTATTGTACTATCATAAGGTATTGAACTATAATTGATCATGTTATAATTAAGTTCCTGCATACATACTGTATTTTTCAAACTTGAATTGAGTGGTGCTGTTTTCTTGGGCTATCTGTTCTTTCCTAGGTGTGCATATTCAGTGGGATGCGAATGTTTGGGCAACCTTGTTAATCATCATGATTTTCCTGTATAAATCATTAGTTGTTATGATAAAAAATGTCAGTTAAATTTATAATATAGGAGACAAACACAGTAATATTTGAGAAGTAAAATGAAGTTAATTAGATTTACAGAAAGTGCGCAATAACTGTTTAAATAAAATTAGGCAGGAGCATAAATGTGGGCACTGTTGTAATTTTATTGATTCCAAAACCTTTAGAACTAAATATTGGAACTCAAATTGGCTTGGTAAGCTCAGTGACCCCTGAACTACATACACAGGTGAATCCAATTATGAAAAACAGTATTTAAGGGGGTAAATTGTAAGTTTCCCACCTCTTTTAATTTTCTCTGAAGAGTAGCAACATAGGGGTCTCAAAAGAACTCTCAAATTACCTGAAGACAAAGATTGTTCACCATCATGGTTTTTGTTCACCATCATGGTTTAGGGGAAGGATACAAAAAGCTGTCTCAGAGATTTCAGCTGTCTGTTTCCACAGTTAGGAATATAATGAGGAAATGAAAGACCACAGGCTCAGTTCAAGTTAAGGCTCAAAGTGGCAGATCAAGAAAAATGGTGAGAACAGTCAGTCAACCTACAGAACAGCACCAAAGACCTACAACATCATGTTGCTGCAGATGGAGTCACTGTGCATCGCTCAACCATTCGGCACGCTTTAAACAAGGAGATGCTATATGCAGGAGTGATGCAGAGGAAGCCTTTTCTCTGCCCACAGCACAGAGGCGCTTGAGGTATGCTAAAGCACATTTGGACAAGCCAGCTTCATTTTGGAATAAGGTGCTGTGGACTGATGAAACTAAAATTTAGTTATTTGGGCATAATGAGAGGCATTATGCATGGAGGAAAAACAACACAGCATTCCAAGAAAAACACCTGCTACTTACAGTAAAATATGGTGGTGGATCCATCATACTGTGGGGCTGTGTGGCCAGTGCAGGGACTGGGAATCTCTTCAAAGTTGAGGGACGCATGAATTCCACTCAGTAGATCATCAGCAGATTCTGGAGACCTATGTCCAGGAATCAGTGACAAAGCTGAAGCTGCGCCAGGGCTGGGTCTTTCAACAAGACAATGACCCTAAGCACTGCTCAAAATCCACTAAAGCATTCATGCAGAGGAACAAGTACAACGTTCTGGAATGTCCATCTCAGTCCTCAGACCTGAGTATATTGAAAATTTGTGGTGTAAGTTAAAGAGAGCTGTCCATGCTCGGAAGCCATCAAACCTGAACGAACTAGAGGTGCTTTGTAAAGAGGAATGGCCCAAAATACCTTCAACCAGAACCCAGACTCTCATTGGAACCTACAAAAAGTATTTAGAAGCTGTAATTTCTGCAAAAAGGAGGATCTACTAAATATTGACATCATTTCTTTTTTGTGGTGCCCAAATTTATGCACCTGCCTAATTTTGTTTAAACAATTATTGCACACTTTCTATAAATCCAATAAACTTCATTTATTTCACTTCTCAAATATCACTGTGTGTGTCTCCTATATGATATATTTAAATGACATTTTTTATCATAACAACCAACGATTTATACAGGAAAATCATGATGATTAACAAGGTTGCCCAAACTTTCGCATCCCGCTGTATGTTTTCAGCCCTACCACACTCTTGGTAGGCCAGTTTGTGGACAATATTTCCCTTTTGTATTCTTTTTATAGAAAGTAGACTTTTTTATATACAGTATCTTTAGCTAGAACCGATAATATACTATATATCATAGGTATCTGGGTTGTATTGCAGTTTGTATCTCTGCTGCACAGCTACTACATTCACATCATGTGGAGGATAGCAAAGTTTCCTGACATATAGTCAACAATAAACATTTTGTTTATTTTTTAAGCAAAGTGAGGAAGGGTTACAACAAAAGCCTTGGGTAAAATGTAAAATTGTATACTAATTGAAGATATTTCATCAAGTCTCTGGCTACTGGAAGTAAGAAGAATATCTCAGAAGCAGACAAACATAATAAAACAAACTGAACAGAAGAGCTCCTACTTTCAGGTTCCCTCACTAAAAGCTAAGCTATTGCATAAGTTTAACTATACATAGGGATGGGGATTAAAGTAAAATGGTGGTAATTCATGGTAACAGTAATGGGGACAATATTGCAATAATCCAGGGGGATCCATGGTAAAGGGAACAATTCAGACCCATGACACTGTTGCCATGGATTCCTGTGCTATAATTATCATTACCATGGCTTTACCATCACCCCAATCCCTATTCACACCTCTACTATACATAAAACATATTGTTTTTCAGTTCAATTTTTAGCCTTTCATGAAAAAGTCATAAAACCTCTGGCTACATTCTTGATCAAATCATCATGCCCTTGTGCCTTGTAAACATATGTCGGGATTACTCTGTACTTCAAAGGGCATGCTGGGAGTGATGTCACTAGATACAATGTAGCACACACTAGTTTTAGGTAGACAGTGGTGCTCTGCAGAATTCAACAGACCTCCAATCTTGGTAGGTCCGCAGACACAAAAGAAAGAAATGGTGATGTTTAATCACAACATTTTCCAGATGTATATTCAATAACCAATGACTGTTAATGACCGGGGCCACAGCGGGTCCCCTTTCTCAAGGTAAACAACAAAATGGTAACGGTATATGTTGTGGATAAACATCATGATTTGTTCAATCGAGTGTGCAGACCCCATAGATTTTGTTCTGGCTGATATATTTGCCCAGTACCTTGGAAGCTTTCATGGTGTGCCACTTCACCCTTGTAAGACCCCAGTATTAGGTAGCTCACCAGTATAGGTAACCAGAAGTGCTCCACACTATAAGTAGCCAGAAGTGTTGTCCCTAAGTAGGTAGCCAGAAGTGTTCCCCATGATAGGTAGCCAAAGGCACTCCCTCTATAGGTAGGCAGAAGTGCTCCTCGCTATAGCTAACCAAAGGCTGGGGGTAGCCAGAAGTGCTTCCCATTATAGTTAACTAGAACTTCTCCCCACCATAGCTAGCAAGAGGTAACTCCACTATAGGTAACCAGGGGTAGCTCCAGTATTAGGTAGCCCCCAGTACAGATAGTCAGAGGGGCTTCCAGTAATAGATACCCACCAGTACAGGCAACTAGTGGGACCCCCAGTATTAGGTAGCCCCAGTATAGATAACTTCTCTCCTTTGCTCCACTCACATTACTCTTCACTTCAGAAGGCCCACTGCGGACCCCATTATTGCCAGCAGCCATTGCCACTGGGTCCCCCTTAGCTATGGACCCCTTAGCAGCTGCTATGGTGATCTCTATGACTCTGCTTTTAGTAACTCCTCAGCAGAGTTCATTCTTGTAGTCATAATAAAATTAGAAGAATGGATTGATCAAACAAACAGGAGAAACTTGATTTATTGCACACAATTAGATGTCTCTAAAGGTACCCATTAATGGTGTGATTTTTAACAAATTATTATATTTTCCTTATTTTTTGTTTTAAATTCTTTATTTTGGCCTTCAGTATAACAAAATCCAAAATAGTTATAAATACAAACATGTTCCTAATAAAATGGCTTACCGTGGCCCATTGAAGATCGATGTCAAATATATAATCGGCCAATTTTCTATCTTACAGTAAGACTGATTTTTCCCTTCTATTTTCTTTCTCCTTTATTTATTCCAATAAGATTTTATTTTCCATAAGATAATTTAGATCGAAACAAAAAGATTGTTTTTATAGATCAACAGTATTAACAAATCCAATTTGCTATCCTATTTAAACCGGTTGTGATCATCTCTATAAAGCTGGCCACTAACGGTCCAATTTCAAGTGAAAAATCGTTCGAGCGATCAGAAATTCTGATCGGACGAAAAATCGTTCACTACACCATCAACTAACCAATCATTGCTTCCTATCTATCACGACCACCAAGAAAATCCAAATTTTCGTTCGACGAAAATTCATTCGGGCGACATTTTTTTTCACTCGTTCATAATTAATTGTGTCCACCAATGGAGATTATTTACAACCAATGCGATCAGAATTTCTGATCGCTCAAACGATTTTTCGCTAGAAATTGGACAGTTAGTGGCCAGCTTAACCGGTTCAGCGCCGCAGTGCCGAAAATCTCATGCATCCGAGCAACGTTCACCTCCCATTCATTCGCCTATAACTTTATTGCTACTTATCACAATGAATTGATCTATAGCTTGTTTTTTCCGCCACCAATTAGGCTTTCTGTGGGTGATACATTTTGCTAAGAGCCACTTTACTGTAAATGCATTTTAACAGGAAGAATAAGAAAAAAACGGAAAAAATTCATTATTTCTCAGTTTTTGGCCATTATAGTTTGAAATTAATATACGCTACCGTAATTAAAACGCATGTATTTTATTTGCCCATCTGTCCCGGTTATTACACCATTTAAACGATGTCCCTATCACAATTTATGGTGCCGATATTTCATTTAGAAATAAAGGTGCATTTTTTCAATTTGCGTCCATCACTATTTATAAGCTTATAACTTTAAATAATATAATAACATATTCTCTTGACATGCATATTTAAAAAGTTCAGACCCTTGGGTAACTATTTATGTTGTTTTTGTTTTTTTTTTTTTATTTTTTTTGTTTTTTTTTTTATAAAAAAAGTGTATGTGGGTAATTTTTGGTGTGGGAGGGAAACTGCTAATTTTAAATGTAAAATAATGTTTTTTTTTAATCAAAAATGTATGTGGGTGCAGTTTACTATTTGGCCACAAGATGGCCACAGTGAAAAAAGTCCTAGATGCGAACCAGCTCGCATCTAGGAACTAAAATGCTGAGGAGTTGTTTCCTGGGGGCAGAAATACCGCGCTCTCTGGAGAGAAAGCGTCGGTATTTCTGCGGGGAAGTTAGATCGGTGAATGGGAATTATATTCCCATTCACTGATCGGGGGGCTAGCGGCAGGCAGCGGGAGCGCGCGGGGGGGCGCGCCCGATCGCGCGCACGAGCCGGCGGCAGCACCAGTGCCTATCTGGACGAGGAAACTCGTCCAGATAGGCCGAACTGGTTATAGAAAATCTGCCACACCAATCAACCATTTAAAGGGAATCTGAAGCCAATCAAAAAAAACCCAGATGATTACTTATGGAGAAGGAAGGCTCTGGGTCCTATAGAGCCTTCTTGTTCCTCTCCTGGTCTACTTGTTGCTCGGCAGGCTTCCCTGTTAGCCGTCTCCGACCAATGGGTTGGAGACTGCTCTCTGCCGCTGTGGGAGGCTTTGGATGTCTTCGGGAGCCCGAGTGCTCCCAAGGACGGGGTGCTCCATACTGCGCATGCCAGTACGGAGCATGGGCAGTATGAAGACGAACGTCTTCGGGAGCACTCGGGCTCCCAAAGACTTCTGAAACCTCCCGCAACAGAAGATTTGAACAGAGGAGCCTGCGGTGGAATGAGGGAACCAGGAGAGGAACAGAAGGCTCGATAGGACCCAGAGCCTTCCATCTCCTTAGGCGAGTAACTGATTTTTTTTTTTAGATTAGCTTCAGATTCACTTTAAAGTGAACCTCCGGACTAAAAATCGACTCAGCAGCACTGAAAAGGCTTTGTGTTTCTTTAACAGTTTCACAGCATCAGAACTTTGTTTCTCTTATACAAGCCTCATTTTTAGCTGCACAGAAAAAAAACTGCCCGGGCTTTTTTCCCCTGATGCTGTGCAAAGCATGATGGGATTTCTGATTTTGTTGTTCTCGTTCTGCTGTTTTGGTGCAATTTTTTTTTTTTTACATTTTGAATTTGACATTTGAAGCCTAGCGTGTGCAGCTGGGAGGGGTAATCAGGACACAGGACAGTTGGAACTGTGTCTCCTGCTCCTTGTCACCTCCTTTCAACCAAAAAGATGGCTGCCCCCATGACAAAGATGGCAGCCCCCATGAATCACAAATATTTGCCTGTTCTTTTAAAACTGGCTGGGTAAGAGATTATATTACCTATCTATTCTAATTAACATAACTAATGTAACTTGATGACAGTATTTTTGTTTAGGCTGAAGTTCCCCTTTAAGGAGATAATTGATAATGTGATTGTTCTGAATCAATTGGCACACCAGAACTAAAGTTTTCTATATTTTAAAGTGGTATGAAACTCAAAATGTCATCTCTTTAAAAAGGTTAAACACAAAATAAGAACTAATAGGGAAAACTAATTACTGGTAAACTTGCTGGAAGGGTTAATAACTCATAGGTTCAAGCCTACTTGGAAGCTAATTGATAATAATGCTAGTGGATAGGGGATGGTGTACAAAATTATCAGATTGTCTTGTGTTAACTATTTGCAGGTTAAGCAAAGAAAGCTCCCCTGCCTCCCTTCTCTTATACTTGTGTGTGTCAATAAATTAGAATAACAATGGAAGTGAATTTATTTCAGTAATTGAAATTAGATAGTAAACGTCATATATTATTTATATTCATTATACTAAAAGTGAAATATTTCAAGCATTTATTTATTTTCATATAGCTGATTATGACCTGATGGTAATGAAAAGCCCAACATTTAGTATTTCAGAAAATTAGAATTTTGTGAAAAGGTTCAAATTTGTAGACTCCTGGGCCCATATGCAATTAATTTTTTTCACCCAAGTTATCTACTAGGAGAAAATTTTCATTTTCTTTTTAAAATACATTTTCAGCATTTTACAGTACCCAAAAGTTGGTGAAAAAGTACTATCACATTTATTTTGAGTATTTTCTTGCTTGTCGGTGGCTTACAAGGGATTTTACGACAAGTTGTGATAATATCACCTTGGATAAAAGTCAGGAGGAAAAGTGAATTGCATATGGGCCCTGGGGTCTCATTCCATTCAGCTTATTAGCCCAAAATATCTGTAAAAGAGTTCTGAGCCTTTAAATGATCTTTTAGTCTGGTGCAGTAGGCCACACAATCATGGAGGACCACTACTGACTTGACAATTGTTCAAAAGACAGTCCCTGACATCCTCTACAAAAATAGTAAGGCAGAAAAGGTCATTGCTAAAGAAGCTGGATTGTTGCTCAGTGCTCCAAAGCCCTTTTGTAATAAATAGCGGAGACACCGCCGCACGGACAAGCGGCAGGGCGGCTGTCTCCGCGTGCAAGCCGGCGGCGTTTTCCGTGCAGCAACATGTCACTGGTTCACCTGGTCCTTCTGGTGCACATAGATGGAGAGCTACACGTGCGCTCGCCAGACGACTGGCCCTTTATGCCAGCAGAAGGGGAATCAGCTGATCAGGCCGATCAGCTGATCCCAGCTGGACTCCGGATTGGCTGAGTGGCTGGGGCGGGGCTGCGGAGCACTACAAGTATATGTAGGACTTGCTTCTCAGTTGCAGGTTGTCTGTCGTTGCGAATACTTACGTGTGAGCACTCAGACCAGTCAGATCTTACAGTGTGTTAGAACCAGCCGGAGCTGGGAATTCACACTTAGCCAGAATCCGCTTGATCTCTATTGTGTTACTACTGTTAATATCTAGACTAGTTCCAGGGTGTTGAGACCAAGGACCTCACACCTAAGATTAGGAACTGTGTTGCTACTGTTATTATCTAGACTAGTTCCAAGGTGTTGAGACCAAGGACCTCACACCTAAGATTAGGAACTGTGTTGCTACTGTTATTATCTAGACTAGTTCCAGGGTGTTGAGACCAAGGACCTCACACCTAAGATTAGGAACTGTGTTACTACTGTTATGATCTAGACTAGTTCCAGGGTGTTGAGACCAAGGACCTCACACCTAAGATTAGGAACTGTGTTACTACTGTTATGATCTAGACTAGTTCCAGGGTGTTGAGACCAAGGACCTCACACCTAAGATTAGGAACTGTGTTACTACTGTTATTATCTAGACTAGTTCCAGGGTGTTGAGACCAAGGACCTCACACCTAAGATTAGGTACTGTGTTACCTCTGTTATAATCTAAACTAGTTCCCGGGTGTTGAGACCAAGGACCTCACACCCCATACTAGTATTGTGCTATACGTTTACCTGTTATTATGCCTGGCATTGCTGACCACTCTTCTGCCTACTGATTCGGTACTTTGCCTTTCTGTCTACCTGTTGCCGACTCGGCCTGTATGACCCTTCTGGCTGTCACTCGTCCCTTGGGTGAGCAGCCTCACTGTACTTCTCGTGACACCAATTCTATAGGTGTTCATTAGCTGTAAAGACTGCCCGCTCCACAGGAAGTCTTCCTTACAGTCCAGTCAGGGACTTTACCCATAGGAGTCCACTGGCTGAAGTACAGTCTGATTCTCGATCCATCAGGGAATCCCTGGCTGCAGTACAAATCTCCATCTCCTCCTATTCAGGAGGTCAGGTTCTACACAGTCAGAGGCCACTTGCACTTCAGGTGTCCACTGGCTGTAGCGCAGCCCAAATCCCTGCTCTTCAGGGAATCCTTGGCTGCAGTTGTGTCTGTATCTACCGCTCCTCGGGAGATAACCTTTCTTACGGTTGCACCAAACACTCACACTACATTAGGTGTCTGGTGTTAAGCTACACTCTTTGTGCTGACACCAATCCTTACACCTTTATTCAGTAAATTTTCTATTTCATTTGGAAATCAAGGTCTTAGAGCCAAGAGGAAGAGTGGAAAGGCACATAATACAAGTTGGTTTAGGTCCAGTGGAAAGTTTTCATACTCGGTGATGATTGGGAGTTAGGTCCTCTGCTGGTGTTGATCGCATCCTCACAAGTTTGGCTCAGGCAGCAAAAAGTCTAGGACCAGCCCTGGAAATAAGTTAACTTTTTGAGGATATTCTAATTTATAGAGATGCACTAGTATTTTAACTGAATACTGCAGAATTCATCAAAGACGTTAAAAGCTGGACTCTGGTGGGGAGCCTTTTAATTTTTACATACAGTACAGACCAAAAGTTTGGACACACCTCATTCAAAGATTTTTCTTTATTTTCATGACTATGAACATTGTAGATTCACACTGAAGGCATCCAAACTATGAATTAACACATGTGGAAGTATAGTACATAACCAAAAAGTGTGAAACAACTGAAACTATGTCATATTCTAGGTTCTTTAAAGTAGCCACCTTTTGCTTTGATTACTGCTTTGCACACTCTTGGCATTCTCTTGATGAGCTTCAAGAGGTAGTCACCTGAAATGGTTTTCACTTCACAGGTGTGCCCTGTTAGGTTTAATAAGTGGGATTTCTTGCCTTATAAATGGGGTTGGGACCATAAGTTGCGTTGTGGAGAAATCAGGTGGGTACACAGCTGATAGTCCTACTGAATAGACTGTTAGAATTTGTATTATGGCAAGAAAAAAGCATCTAAGTAAAGAAAAACGAGTGGCCATCATTACTTTAACCAGTTCGGCCTTTCTGGACGAGCTTTCTCGTCCAGAAAGGCACTGCTGTGTTCCCTGCGTGGTGCGCGCGATCGGGCGCGCGCCCGCGCGCGCACCCGCCGCTAGCCCCCCGATCAGTGAATGGGAATATAATTCCCATTCACCGATCTGACTTCCCCGCAGAAATACCGACGCTTTCTCTCCAGAGAGCGTGGTATTTCTGCCCCCCAGGAAACAACTCCTCTGAATTTTAGTTCCTGGATGCGACATAGTTCGCATCCAGGACTTTGCTCACTGTGGCCATCTTGTGGCCAAATAGTAAACTGCACCCACATACATTTTTAATAAAACAATTACATTATTTTACATTAGAAAATAGCAGTTTCCCTCCCACCCCAAAAATTACCCACATACATTTTTTTATTTAAAAAAAACAAAAAAAAAATACAATAAAAAAAAACAAAAACAACATAAATAGTTACCCAAGGGTCTGAACTTTTTAAATATGCATGTCAAGAGAGTATGTTATTATATTATTTAAAATTATAAGCCTATAAATAGCGATGGACGCAAATTGAAAAAATGCACCTTTATTTCTAAATGAAATATCGGCACTATAAATTGTGATAGGGACATTGTTTAAACGGTGAAATAACCGCGACAGATAGGCAAACAAAATAAATGAGTTTTAATTACGGTAGCGTATATTAATTTCAAACTATAATGGCCAAAAACTGAGAAATAATGATTTTTTTTCATTTCTTTCTTAATCTTCCTGTTAAAATGGATTTAGAAAAAAATAATTCTTAGCAAAATGTACTACCCAAAGAAAGCCTAATTAGTGGCGGAAAAAACAAGATATAGATCAATTCATTGTGATAAGTAGCAATAAAGTTATAGGCGAATGAATGGGAGGTGAACGTTGCTCGGATGCATGAGATTTTCGGCACTGCGGCGCTGAACCGGTTAAGAAATGAAGGTCAGTCAGTCCGAAAAATTGGGAAAACTTTGAAAGTGTCCCCAAGTGCAGTCTCAAAAACTATCAAACGCTACAAAGAAACTGGCTCACATGCGGACCGCCCCAGGAAAGGAAGACCAAGAGTCACCTCTGCTGCAGAAGATAAGTTCATCCGAGTCACCAGCCTCAGAAATCACAGGTTAACAGCAGCTCAGTTTAGAGACCAGGTCAATGCCACACAGAGTTCTAGCAGCAGACACATCTCTAGAACAACTGTTAAGAGGAGACTGTGTGAATCAGGCTTTCACGGTAGAATATCTGCTAAGAAACCACTGCTAAGGACAGACAACAAGCAGAAGACACTTGTTTGGGCTAAAGAACACAAGGAATGGACATTAGACCAGTGAAAATCTGTGCTTTGGTCTGATGAGTCCAAATGTGAGATCTTTGGTTCCAACCACCATGTCTTTGTGCGACGCAGAAAAGGTGAATGGATGCATGCCTGATTCCCACGTGAAGCATGGAGGAGGAGGTGTGATGGTGTGGGGGTGCTTTGTTGGGGATTTACTCAAAATTGAAGGCATACTGAACCAGCATGACTACCACAGCATCTTGCAGCGCCTGCTATTCCATCCAGTTTGCGTTTAGTTGGACTATCATTTATTTTTCAACAGGACAATGACCCCAAACACACCTCCAGGCTGTGTAAGGGCTATTTGACCAGGAAGGAGAGTGATAGGGTGCTGCTCTAGATGACCTGGCCTCCAAAGTCACCAGACCTGAACTCAATCGAGATGGTTTGGGGTGAGCTGGACCGCAGAGTGAAGGCAAAAGGGCCAACATGTGCTAAACATCTATGGGAACTCCTTCAAGACTGTTGGAAGACCATTTCAGGTGACTTACCTCTTGAAGCTCATCAAGAGAATGCCAAGAGTGTACAAAGCAGTAATCAAAGCAAAAGGTGGCTACGTTGAAGAACCAAGAATATGACATATTTTCAGTTGCTTCACACTTTTTGGTTATGTACTATACTTCCACATGTGTTCATTCATAGTTTGGATGCCTTCAGTGTGAATATACAATGCTCATAGTCATGAGAATAAAGAAAACTCTTTGAATGAGAAGGTGTGTCCAAACTTTTGGTCTGTACTGTATATTAAATTACCTGTGGGCAAAAGCAAGCATGATTATAGGGCCTGTTTCCACTACACGCAGATTGGATGCAGAAAAACAGACTCGAATGAAAGGCTATTGGCCTATTTCCACTAAACGCAATTTTTCTGATGCAGATTTTCCCATAGGCATTCATTGGAGTCAGTTTTTCTGCATCCATTCTGCATCCAATCTGCATGTAGTGGAAACAGGCCCTTACTGTAGTATGGGATACAAACTGTAGAAAAAATATAAAACAGTAGGAACAATATAAAACATGGTTTTATTGAATGTTATGCCAGACAGTTATATCACTTTTACTACAGCAAAGTTTAAGGGGTCTACTGAATCCTACAAGTAAAGAAATGAACAGCGCTACTTAAAAACAGATAAGTGCCTACCTGCAAGAGAGTGCAAGCCCCACTTGTGGGATAAAATACACACCTAGCATACACATAACCTGTCTACCACTGGAGGATGTTGGTTTCCTGTAACAGCTTGCATGCAACTTGTTAAGTACTCGTCCCTCCCACTGCGGAGAAGTCATCCCCCTATGGGAGGGGACCTAACACTAACTAAATCCTAACCTATGCATATGCATAGCCTGGGTGCGCTACCAAGTAATATCGAAAATTGCGCAAAAGGTGGATCAGCGCATCACCAGGCCGCCTCCGAATGGCCTACAATCAGAGGTGCGCTGAGCCCCCCCCCCCAGAAACTGCAAACGCATCTTGAACCCAAACAGAAGCTCCGCATATACACCAAAAGCAAGGCTGCTAAGTGGGAGCAGCTGACCAAAAATGAATGAAATTAGTACATAGCAAAGAAATGAACAGCGCTACTTAAAAACAGATAAGTGCCTACCTGCAAGAGAGTGCAAGCCCCACTTGTGGGATAAAATACACACCTAGCATACACATAACCTGTCTACCACTGGAGGATGTTGGTTTCCTGTAACAGCTTGCATGCAATTTGTTACTCGTCCCTCCCACTGCGGAGAAGTCATCCCCCTATGGGAGGGGACCTAACATTAACTAAATCCTAACCTATGCATATGCACTTGAATCCTACAAGTAGCAGCATTCCGAACAAGAGTCATGCTCAGAAGTAGCAAATACAATGTTCAGTCGCCCACGTATGCAGAGCAAAACAGTGCACAAGAAAATTGTCTCCTAAGTCTATGGGTGACTTGAGACTTTTTTGTAATACAAAAACTCATGAAAACCAATCAGAAATACTTTGCCCATTAGAATTTGTATATTATAATTAATATTTACGGTATGTATTTATATTATTTGTGTAAAGGAAAACTGATTTCAGATTCCATTTAGTACTATTTTTCCCAGCCCAAACCATAATGGTCAAGCCATGAATCCAACAAAAAAAAATGTTACAGTCCATTTAATAAAACTTCTCCCAAGCATTGTTATTTTAATCATAGTATAAAATTGTATTCTAGTTTACACTGATACAGCTGAATGGCCGTTAAATACTAAAGTGACATTCACAATTTTCTGTCTCTACCAACTCTTTACAGTCTGGAATAAACCCTTTGAGACTAAATCTTGCCATAATTAATATATCTTCCATGCTACCATTAGTTGTTAATTTGGATTTAAATACAGTGACCCAGGCGGTTTTTAATCCATCATATTCTCTGTACCTGGGCCTGAGAGTATTGGCTGTGCTCCCACTACCAAGCATCCCTGCTGAGGAGCTTGACAAGACAGAAACAATACAACTCATGATAAACATTGTTCCTAGCCTGTGTAAATAGTGAACAATGCATCAAGTTGACTAATTATAATGAGTCTGAACACCAGACACTTCTGCCTTGGGGAATTCTCCTTTCTTGTCATTTAACCCATTCCTTTTCTGCAAACATCACATCAAGATGTACTTGTTTATCCTGTAAGATCTTTTGAAGTGTGAAGGGTAAATAAAGACTATGACCTTTGGATATCAGTGATTGAACCCGTTTCTGCTAATAATCATCATATACATCAGGTACCTCTAACAATGTTTTTGTCAGGTCAGACAGAAAAGGGGACTGTTGGAAATACAAAATGACTGAAAATAAAATGCTATGAATAAGTAAAATGTTTGATTTGATTAAAATATTTAAACGTAAGTGTTTAGCCACTAAGCAGTAATTTTCTCTGCAGTGAACCCTCTAGTATCACCAGGGATTGTATTAGGATAGCTGACTGATTTAAAGGGGAACTCTTCCCAAAAGGTTGTTTCATTTTTCAATCTTATTTTCTGAAAGTCTACCAGAGCTCGTATAAATAAAAAGATTTATACATACCTGGGGCTTCCTCCAGCCCATACAGTGTGTATAAATCTTTTTATTTATATGAGCTCTGAGTCCCTTTAACGCAGGATTAACCACTTGCCCTCCCTGGGATGAGTATCTACGTCCCTGCAAAATACCACAACAGCTTACAGAAAAGAGTGCCTGTTCCCGCGCTAGTTTCAGACGCCGTTTGTTAGAGGGGAGATGGTTGAATGAGAACACAGTTCTTTCATTTACTAAGTCCCCGTGTCAATGATCGCCTGCATCAATGAGATGCTTGCAGTCATTGTAATTGCAATGTAACACGTTCATGCTTTATTTACTGTTAGCGTACTAATAGTACGCTTAGGAAAATAAGTGAGGACATCTTGTGGCCAAATACTAAAATTACAACTTCATACATTTTTTAATAAAAAGACCTATACATACATGTAAAATTAACCCTTTACCTCCCACACTCACCTATAGTTACCCAAATAAAGCTTTGCACAAAAAAATACATAGTTACCTTAGGGACTGAACTTTTTTTAATGTGTATGTCAAGAGGGTATATGTGATGATCCGCTCAGCTGGCTGCACAGGCAGACAGCTGTTTGACCATTCCTCTAGTCTGAAGGTTACAGGTCTCTGGAAGATAGACCTGTCTTTCCTTTGCAAGTTTCTGGTCTGTTCTGCTGTTGAGGAATTTGCATACATTCGTTATGCAAATCCCCTACCTGCCTCCTGTGATGACTGGCACTATATAAGCCATGTTTTTCCCAGAATGCTTTGCTGGTCATTTCCCCTTCATGGTTTGTTTGAAACACTCCTGGATTGTCAGCCATTGTTGATTTGTTAAAGTTTACCTTATGGTAATTCTTGGAACTGTACTAGGCAGTTTCCTAGTGCAGTTAGATTGCATATCTGTTTTGTCTGTCTGTTGCGATTGTCCTGTGAAAGCGGTGGTCGACAGGAAATCGTTCTGTTGATCTGGGTGCTAACCGGAGCAGCGGTTGCAACTGGTAGCCCCTTCTGATCGGTCTTGCTTGGATCGCACTAGCCTCTAGTGGTAGTAGATCCTTCTGATCTGTCTTGTTTGGATCGCACTAGCCTTGCGCTAGCACTGTGGATCCTTCTGATCTGTCTTGTCTGGATTGCACTAGCCTTGCGCTAGCACTGTGGATCCTTCTGTTCTGTCTTGCTTGGATCGCACTAGCCTCTAGCGGTAGTGGATCCTTCTGATCTGTCTTGTCTGGATCGCACTAGCCTTGTGCTAGCGCTGTGGATCCTTCTGTTCTGTCTCTGTCTGGGGTGCTAACCAGAGCAGCGGTTGCTACTGGTAGCCCCTTCTGATCTGTCTTACTTGGATCGCACTAGCCCCTAGCGGTAGTGGCTTTGGATCCTTCTGATCTGTATTCTGGAGCAGCGGTTGCTACTAGCTACCTCATCTGATCTGTCTTGTCTGGATCGCACTAGCCTCTTGCGCTAGTGCTGTGGATCCTTCTGTTCTGTCTTGCCTGGATCGCACTAGCCTTGTGCTAGCGCTGTGGATCCTTCTGTTCTGTCTTGCCTGGATCGCACTAGCCTTGTGCTAGCGCTGTGGATCCTTCTGTTCTGTCTTGCCTGGATCGCACTAGCCTCTAGCGGTAGTGGCTGTGGATCCTTCTACCTTATTCCTGTTTCTCGTTTGTCTGTCTTGTCTGATACGAACGCTTGCTGTAGGCTCGGTGAGGTAACCGTTAAGCAAACGTTCGCGTTGTTTCGTTTTTGTCTGTCGATGGTTAGTTAGGCGTGCTTGTCTCTGTTGCGCGTAACGTGCGGAAAGCACGCTGTAAAACGTGCTTGTCACTGTTGCGCGTAACGCGCGGTGATCGCGTTTAGGTAGCGTTTATTGTTTTCTTTATCGTTCTGATTTATGGTTCTGTGTCTGTGCTAATCATGTTCTGTTCAATCTTGTGTCTACCTGGCAATCGCCATTCTTGCGATTGCCTTCTGGCTTTTGTTTCTGCTGATGTGTGTTCACCGTCGCGGGGTCGCGGCTAGATTGGTGAACACACATTCCCTCTATACCTTTGCTCTGTTTTCTTTGAGGGCTGTTTAGCTCTGCCTTGCCTTTTCTGCTCGATTCCCATCTGGCATCTATGGCTGTGCTCGCCTGCACTCCACAGCGCCACCTACCAGTGGGAATTTCCCTCTGCTGGGGCTGTGCACCTAGCCTGGGTCTTCCCTAAATTATACGCTGGTGGAGGGTTTTCGTTGTGTCGGTGCGCGTCTTGTGCGCCGACCACGAAAATGACTGCGCCAACGTTACAGTATATTACTGTTATTTTTACAATTATGGGCTTGTAATAAGTGATGGACGCAAAACTGAAAAAATGCACCTTGATTTTCAAATAAAATATTGACCCCATACATTGTACTAGGGAATTTTTTAAAATGTAGCAATAGCCAGGACAAATGGGTAAATAAAATGTGTGGGTTTTATCCACAGTAGAATGTTTTCTTTTAAAACTATAATGGTTGAAAACTGAGAAATAATGTTTTTTCTTTCTTATTATTCCCATTAAAATGCAGTTAGAATAAAATAATTATTAGCAAAAAGTACCACCCAAAGAAAGCCTACTTTGTGGCAAAAATAAAAAAATATAATGTATAGATCATTTCAGTGTGATAAGTACTGATAAAGTTATTGGCAGATGAATGGACGCAGCGCTGAAATGTTAAAATTGTTCTGGTGTTTAAAGAGAATCTGTATTGTTAAAATCACACAAAAGTAAACATACCAGTGTGTTAGGGGACATCTCCTATTCCCCTCTGTCACAATTTCGCCGCTCCCCGCCACATTAAAAGTAGTTAAAAACTGTTTTAAAAAGTTTGTTTGTAAACAAACAAAATGGCCACCAAAACAGGAAGTAGGTTGATGTACAGTATGTCCACACATAGAAAATACATCCATACACAAGCAGGCTGTATACACCCTTCCTTTTGAATCTCAAGAGATCATTTGTGTGTTTCTTTCCCCATGCAGCTCACTGAAGAGTTACAGGATGATTGTTTCTTCTTGCAGACTCTGCCCCGTTGTCTGTAATTCTGCAGTATGTGACTCATCAGTATGTGAACAGAGGATTTATCCAGCTTGTAAAAGATAAGAGAGCAGAGAAAAGCTGGCTAATGTAAATAACACACACACACAGGGGAGTGTGCATAGAGGGGGCATGCATAGCAGATCACACTGAAGAGTTGGCAGCCTTCCAGACACAGGACGACAAGTCCGACAGGGGAAAGATAAGCTGATTTATTACAGAGATGGTTATAGTAGAAAGTGCTGCAGTAAGCCAGAGCACATTATAATAGGTTTAGGAACCTGTAGGATGGTAGAAAACACAATGACATTTTTGTTACAGAGTCCCTTTAAGGGGAAAAATCATTAGGGCTCGTATCCATATGCGTGGTTTCAGCTGCACTTATGGAAACGCGATCGCAGGGACATCAGAGTGCATAGACTGCACTATCTGATGTTTCAATACATGCGCTTTGATTCACAACTGATTCGCAGCGCATAGTTGCACGAATTTTGGGGCGATTGCAATCCCATTTATTATAAAAAATAGAATCGCATGCGCCATGCAACGCAGAGCTGCGCTGATGCACACCTCCTAAGTAACATCTGTAAACGACCACTTAGAGGTGAAGTGGTTAAACTGTGATATAAAATTCAATAAAATGTGTTGTCCTACTTTTTATTACCCATACAGTTATCATATTTGCTTTTGTTAACAACTCATTTGCTCTGTTTACAAATCACTAGTTCCCAAACTGCAGTTTATCTGTTCTGAAAGCTGCCATGGTAGTATGGAGGGCGTTACAAACTCTGTTAAGTTTTTTAAAGGGTATATCTCAGTTCAACTGCATTTCATAAAAATCGATTATTAGAAAAAGTGTCATTAAAGTTCTATTGCAAAAATATTTAGTATTGGAATGGATATAGCTGTTTCCATCCATTGTTTATAAATGTCTTACCCACTGAACAAAAAATGCACCCCTACTGTGCTATTATGACGTGCATATAAAAACTGCAAAAAACTTGTTCTAAAGATAAAGGAGATCTATTTATTACATCTTCAACATCTATTAGAATATAATGCATTGCTAAAATATAAATCTTTCTGGATAATACATACACCATCAAAACATAATAATCATTGTTGTTCAAAACCCCCCACCTCCCTATGGATTGTCATGGAAGACCCAATGTTGAATTGTTTTGCTAAATCACATAAGTCCACTTTTTCTGGAAAAGATGAACGTCCGCATTGTATCCTCCTTCCTTTTCTGTTGATACACTGGAAGAAGGAAAAATATTTAGCATCAATTGTTTAAGTAAGAGGGATGGGGGGGCCCTGGGGAATGAATCGGCTAGGGGGAGGTCTCCAGGTTACTTTTGCCCCAGGGCCCCATTATGGCTTGAACCGTCCCTGCATCAACCGTAAGACAGTATATATAATAATTTGTACTTTTACCATGCAGCATGGTGAAAAAGTGGTTAGTATTCTCACTTTGCAACACCAGACTCCCAATTACAAATTATGGGCAGGACACTTGTCAAATATCTTATCGATATCTGCCTTAAATGATTATCAACTACTTAAAGGGCAAGCCTAAAAGTCGTCACAATCAAGATTTGCCAGCACTGGGCACTATAGGTTAACAGGTTTACCTCTAGAAAAAATATGCAACACTCATCTGTTGAATTTTATAAAATTATATTGATATATATATAAAAAAAAAAGATTAAGCATATATACAGGAATATATATATACATCTCGCCAGTTGTTGACCATGATCCAAAATACAGTGTCAAAGTTCTTTTAGTGAAACAAGTCCATATCAATATAGCAATTGTACAGTGTATGGTACACACAAATATAGCTTTATCCTTAAAAATGGTATATAGAGTTCTATTCTTATATAAAGAACTTTAAAGAGACTCCGTAACAAAAATTGCATCCTGTTTTTTATCATCCTACAAGTTCCAAAAGCTATTCTAATGTGTTCTGGCTTACTGTAGCACTTTATACTATCACTGTCTCTGTAATAAATCAATGTATCTTTCCCCTGTCAGACTTGTCGGCCTGTGTCTGGAAGGCTGCCAAGTTCTTCAGAGTTGTGGTTCTGCTATGAACTCCCCCTTCCAGGCCCCTCTCTGCACACTGCCTGTGTATTATTTAGATTAGGGCAGCTTCTCTCTTATCTTTTACAAGCTGGATAAATCGTCCTCTGAGCTGGCTGGGCTTTCACATACTGAGGAATTACAGACAAGGGCAAAGCTGTTTGCAGGAAGAAACGAGCAGCCTGAAACTTCAGTGCATGAGAACAGGGGGAAAGAAACACACAAATGATCTCTTGAGATTCAAAAGGAAGGCTGTATACAGCCTGCTTGTGTATGGATGTATTTTCTATGTGTGGACATACTGTACAACCTACTTCCTGTTTTGGTGGCCATTTTGTTTGTTTATAAACAAACTTTTTAAAACTGTTTTTAACCACTTTTAATGCGGCGAGGAGCGGCGAAATTGTGTCAGAGGGGAATAGGAGATGTCCCCTAACGCACTGGTATGTTTACTTTTGTGCGATTTTAACAATACAGATTCTCTTTAAGTAGATATATCTTCATCAAGCAAAACTGGGTAGTTGTCCCTAAGCTTGCAATTGCATTTAAATAGTAATGCTTACTGATTGTATATGAAGTATAGCATAAAAAAGTTATCTAAAAAACGTAAAACTGCTGAAGTTTGAAATGACAAGTCTTTAGCGTCTATATAAGCTATTGTCAATCAATTCACCAAGAATAATGCATACTACCTCTCCTGGGTTCTAGAATCACAGTGGAAGGTAGAATCTCTAGGCCTCAGTCAATCTCAGTAGATTTTCAGGCTCAATGATAAAAAAGACCAGCCTGCCAGGGCTTTTTATTGTAAAATTTCTAAGATGTCGTCTGTTAGGGGATTTTATGGTGAAGTACAAAATTCAAACTTATTTTTAACTGGTACATTCTGACATTTTGTGTCATTTTAAACTATTGGGTTATCTGAGCAGGTGCGTACATATGTGACGCTACTTGGCTTATTAGCGTAAGCAATCTACGTCTTTTCTAATCAAAATTACATCAATAACATTTTAATTAGATCTTTTGACCCAAGTGGTGTTCTTTGACATCTTTCTGGATCTGATGGATGCCAAGATATATGCGTATGTTCAAGCTTATCTTATGTTCTAAAAATATGGTATGTTCTTTGGTTCATCATTAATTAACAGGGATTTCTGTACGCCCCCTGTGGTCACAGGTTGTAATGTCTTGATCACATGGCTTATTGTTTTGGTTTCATATTCATAACAAACAGCCATTTATTTTAATACATGCTAAATTATATAGAAAGCAAACTTATTTACCTTATTATATAAGTCTATCATTGATCAATTCATTAATAACTCTATGATCACTATACATGATCTCTATACAGGATTAATATATCAGCGCATAGCAGGCTTAGCTTCTGCAATGCATGTGGTTGGCCTTGCATAAGCGCATTGCATTGCAGCAAGAACTGAGTATAGTCAAAAACATTTCTCCAGCGCTATATTAATATAAACATAACCTTGTACAGGGAACAGACAGCTTACTGCAGAAAATGACACTAAGGTTCCTCTAACCAACAATCTAACTCTGATTAAAGAATAACTCTGCTAAGAATCATAAAATCATGAAATTAAATCAAATAATCTGCAAAACATTTTAAACATATATGATCAGCTTAAAACAAGATGGAGATAATTTCTCTGCATCAATATGATTTTCTGACACACTGACTACATGGAGTTTGTATGGGTTTACATCTTAAAAACATGCTGGCATTGACTATCTTCCAACATTGCTATAAATAGAACATGGACTCTTTTAAAGGATAGCTTATTTCATCAAAGGGTAGCTTAGCGCTGCGTAATATGTTGGCGCTGTATAAATACAATAAATAAATGAATAAATAAATAAAAATGTTCATATTTTGAAGCAGTCCTACTGTGCTGTCCTACTGTTGGACATGTTACCAGCAGTATTGGTCTGGAGGAGGTGGAGCGGCAATGTTCTGGCTTTGGCAGCTGGAAAAAAAAAGAGGCGGGCAAGGCAGATGAAGTAGCAAACAGACTGGCCACAGCAAGAGCTCCTGAGGACTGGATTTTCAAACATTTTTATTACAATGAGTTTTCATGCTGTCGGTGTACAAGTGGCTGTACATTACAGGCACAATGTTGTAGGAAACACCAAAGTTTCCAAAGAATATTTTCAAACACAACATTTTTACATGCTTTTCTTGCAAACTAGGACTTATGGATTGGTTGTGACACACCTATCAGAACACCTGTATTTTATATGCATATAAAACACAATAAGCAGACTAACAGTTTGCCATTAACCCCTGAAATGTGTAGTGTTGTGCTGAGGTCATGTATTTGTAAACAAAATGGGGATGTCATTTGAGGCTGGTTGCACAACTGAGGTTTGTGATGCGAGGCTTCATATGACCCTGCGCGACTGTGCAGCGACCGGGTAATATGCATAGGACAGCCCCTGCCCCCCCCCACCCCCCCCAGCTAGTAACATATATCCTGCAAACAAAAAAATACTCAGAATCATTTTGACAGTACTTTTCCCACTACTTTTGGTACTTTTTCAATTGCAGAGTGCTGAAAAGTTATTTTAAACAGAAGATGAAATGATCTCCTAGGAGAAAAAGAAAATTGGATCTGGCCTACTGGTTTCAACTTATTTTTTCAGTCTTCTTTTGCTGAATCGATATTTCAGTAGGATGAGTCTACGAATTGTAGAAAAGGAACATCCAAGATGTTGTAGCTATAGGTGACATCTCTGAGAACCTGTGTAGCTAATGAAAAAATCTAGGTCAGTCATGTACAAATTGAATTATCAAATAATTCTACATGCTCAATCCAATGACTAAGCATTACCTGGCACTCATACTGTGCCGTGTGATCTGGTTTTCTATTATTCCTGTATTGTCATATTGCTGTATGTCACCCCTAAATATTGTCTGTAACAGTAATTAATGTTCAGCGCTGCGTAATATGTTGGCGCTTTATAAATACAATAAATAAAATAAATAAAATTCTGAATAGCAGTTTTCAAGTTCAGAAAAGTTACTCCTTTTTTTTCAAATGTGCATAGTACAGCCATATCCAACAATTGTTTCACTGCAACGTATGGCCTCCTTTAACCTCCCTAGCTTTCTGGACGAGCTGAGCTTGTCCAGAGACGCTAGAGGGCACCGCTCAGGCCCTAGTGGGCCGATTATGATAATTTTTTTTTCAAACACGCAACTAGCACTTTGCTAGCTGCGTGTTTGGCCCGATCGCCGCCGATCTGACGCGAAAGAGGGCCCCCCCCCCCCCCCCCGCAGACCCGTGTGCTGCCTGGTCAATCGCCGCCAGGCTGCGCTTTGGGGTGGATCGGGAGTCCCTGTGACATCACGACGTCCATGACGTCGATGACGTCACTCTGTTCGTCGCCATGGCGGGGTAAGCCCTGCAGGAAATCCCGTTCTGAACGGGATTTCCTGGTGGCTGTGATCGCCGGACGGCGATCGCAAGGGTGGGAGGGAAGGAGCAAGAAGGGAAGAATCATGTAGCTAGCGCTAGGCTAGCTACATGAAGAAAAAAAAATCGGGCGAAATAAACCCTCCCGCGGCCGCATGGCCACGGGAATCAGAACGCCCAGGTGGTTAACAAGGTAGGGAGTTTGTCTATTTTGTCTAGTTTGTCTATTCGGAACTTTAAAACTCCTGGGCCCATATGCAAATAACTTTATCACCTGAGTTTTCTCTTTCTCAACCTCTTTTAAGATAACTTTTCAGTACTTTGCAGTTGAAAAAGTATCAAAAAGTAGGTTAAAAAGTATTCCTAGTATCCAGTTCAAACTCCTAACACTATCACTAAAGGTGTACAAGGGCTATCCCCTCCATACATTTCCTCATTAATCTAGAGACATCATCCCTCCCAGAACCTTGGCTCCCCACTTGTCATCCAGCTTGGTCACCTCCTCTCACTCTCGCATTTAGGAATTCTCAGGAGTGTCACCTCTCCTTTGGAACTCTCTCCCACAGCCTGTTCGTATTGCAACAAGCCTGGAAATTTTCAAATGTACCCTAAAGACACATCTGTTTAAACAAGCTTATAATTTGCTGTAGCAATAATTTAAAAAACACTGCCTCATCTGCTAACCCCTTTATCTACTCCCTTAGCGTCTCCACCTCACTACCTTATAGATTATTATTTCCCCCCACCTCCTTATGTAAGAGCTGTGATATAATGTGGGCATAACATAACGTGCACTATGCACATTGTGATGAACATATTACTTTTCATAGCATGAAGATTGCTATGGTAACACGTTCCGTAACGCGCATACGGTATTATGCAAAGTAGCACAGTAGAAAGTGTGTTTAGCTAACGTGGAGTGTTATAACACAGAGATGTGAACATGGCCATACAATCGTATGAGCAGTGTGTTCACATGGAGCATCGCAACACGCAGCATCGTGCACAGTGTAAATGTATCTTGAATCACTGAAATCCTACATTTAATTCAAAATATCACAAATATAACATATATAAACAACATATAAAATGTGTATTTGTACCTGTCATCCATCAAAAACAGTTGCTACATTTAAGGACCACTCCAGCGAAAAAAGTAAGCAGGTAAAATCTGACAATACCGACAGGTTTTGGACAAGTCCATATCTTCATGGGGGATTCTCTGAGGTTTTTTTTTGTTTTCAGAAGCATTTCCTGAATAGCAGTTGCTAAGTCTACCTGACAAAATAGTGTGCAAGCAAGTAGGGAGGCCGGCTGGTATTTTACTATTTTGGCAGTTAAACTGCCATTCAGGAAATGCTTTTGAAAAACAAAGAAAACCCTGAGAATCCCCCATGGGGAGATGGACTAATCCAAAACCTGTCAGTTCTGTCAGATTTTAACTGCTTACCTATTTCGCTGGAGTATTCCTTTAAAACACAAAGGAGACTCCTCCAAAGCTGTTGAGCAACTGAAATCCTACATCAGGCAAGAATGGGACATTTAATTTGCAAAACATTTTCAGGTTGCTGATAAAAGAAGAGGTTTAGCAATGCAATGGCAAACTTGCCCCTTTCCCAACTTTTTTAAAAGTACTGTAGGCATGAAATTCACAATGAGCATATATGTTCAAATAACAATTATATTTCTCAATTTCAGTATTTCATATAATGTTTTTGTACTATTTTAGAATAAAGTAAAAAGCAGTAGGGTTTAAGCCCCGATGAAGGCTGCAAGGCTGAAAGCTTGCTTATTCTTATTCTTCTTAGTTAGCCAATAAATGGTATCATCCTGATTTAAAACTTCTTGCTAATAAAGTAAAAAGATTTATATGATTTGGAAAAAAATTTCATTATGTTTAATACGTTTAACTTTGCAGTGTTGTACTTCTTCATAACATCATTACCCCACTGCTAACTTGGATGGTATAGCTTGGTGTACCTATTCAGTAAGGAGTCATTGGGCTAGACTCCCTAATACTGCTACGGATCATTGAGTGCATCCTAGTGGCTGCAGCTTAAGTGCTTTGAGTCTGTCTGGAGAAAAGCACAACATAAATGCTATTTGTCTTGTCAAGTAGTGAACTTTCCTAGGTTAATTGTTTCTCTCATGATAAGGTAGGGACCTAAACCATGCCATGGATAACCACCAGACAATTCCAGTGAATATGATAGTTTTTTTTACTTTGGCACTGAGCACACTTATGAGAATTGCCCGCCTTTGAAGCATCCAAAACCACATGACAATGTAAGTCAATGGCATGATGCACACTTGAAATGTGATTTCCGATCCAGAAAAAATAGTCTGCAGCATATAATCACACACCGCGTGCGATTCCCCATAGCAAAAGGATTAACTGCTGTGGATGAAGCATGTGTTAAATTGTGCATTGTAAACTTAAAATATTCTTGTTTTCAGCAGTCGTAAGTAAGCTCCCTGCCATAATGATTGCATGCAGCCCAGGACTAATTAAAAACAGTTCTTGCTCTAGGTGCTTGTATGCAAGTAAAATCACACAGCCACTAATACCTTTCAGATGATTTTGCTGTGGTGTCAGATTATCTAACATTTCAACAAACCCTTCTTACCATATAGCAGACATTTTACTAAATCCCCACCAAGTCTGCAGGGTCACTTATGTTTGAAAGCAGGAGTAGCCAGCACTAGAAAGCAAGCTTTTGAAGTAGTTTACGGTGCTTCGAAATGGAAGCCTGGCATCTAGTGGCCATTTGGTTCATGTCCTCACAGTGGATACAATTTTACACCACTCAAAAGAGCAATATATTTTAGAGCATATGTATCAAAATAGGAGCGTGGGTACAGCAAATTCCATGGAATGAGCCACATCAGTCAAAAACGCACCAAATAACAACTGGAAGTGCACAAATTAGTATCAGATTGGGGATTAGACAAAGGAGCGCAGCATGTCTAAATAGGAAATTGATGAGAAATAATACACTAAGCTAAAAAAACAACTTACAACTTCACAATATGTATCATGCAGTGATTCATTAAACCATTATCTTACATAACAACAGCTCCCTCTAATAGCTGAGGGTGTAGCATACATAATTTATATAATATAGTATATACCTAATCATACATTTACTTTGTTTATATGATTTTCCTGGAAGTTATATGCATTTACTGATTTATAATGCTGCAAATACCTGCTTTCAATTTGCGCCCAGATAATAAATACTCAGATAAAATAATTCAGATCAGTATCCAGATAAAATAATTCAACAGTCGCAAGCTTTGCGATAAAATAATTAAGTAGTCAGATGTCTCAAAATAAAAGAATGAAATAGTCATGTGCTTCAGGATAGTTAGCCAGATGTTCCCCCCAGCAAAAGTACCCAGATGCACCCCCCATATAGTTGGCCAGATGTCCTCAAGTAATAGCTAGATGTCCCCCCAGTATAGGTAGCGAGATATTCCCCAACATAGGTTCCCCCTGCAGAGATGCAAGGAGAAATGCCTCACCACTCAGGCCCCTGTATAACATCTTACATCGTACATGCTCCTGCATAACATCTGCAAGCCCATTGCTGCTGGCTAGGACCCTCTTCATCTCCATGACAAGCCCTTGTCGAATATGCCCAGGGTGACCCAGCACTGGAATGCTGGACCAGAGGCCAACCAACGCAGACTCCGGACTATCCAGATGCTGCCCTGTACAGAAGTATCTAATTTTATTTCAAAATCTGGCTTTAATTTTACTTTAAGAAAGAGACAATCCTCAGAAAAATAGAGAGCATAAATACTGTATATGTGGAAACATAGAGGGGAAAGGTTGGGGGGAGGAGGGAGGGCTGTTTTTCTTCTTGAGTTTTGTTGTTATTGTTCTCAGACGATTTTGTAAGATATGCGACTAACTTTATGTAAGCATTTTACTCTTGTTACTGTGCAACATCATTACTACATTTAGGTATTGTACATAAAGGCCAGAAGCCATGATGCCTCACAAAATATTGTTGAAAAAAAGAAAAGAGACAATCATATTTTCAAGTACAAAGAATTGGCAATCTGCTAACAGACCACCATTTCTTTATAAACAAAGTGCCTTAACACTGGTATGTTGATGTGTCAACATGCTTTTACTACAACTGTGGAAATGTTCCCACAGCTGCTATTCCAATTCAACACTTGCAGGGCATAGTGCTGAAATAATTGGTAAGATGGCAGCTCCAACACAGGCAAAAAGAGAGAGAACCCCCCCCCCCAAAAAAAAAAAAAATCAAATCAGCAAACAACAGTGGAAATAAACATGTCAGTTACCTTCAGATGCAGGTAATGTCACATTTACTTGAAATATGGCTTAAAGTGTATCTGAGACGACTAATATGGGGGTATTTATACTTGTAAATCTAGTATAAGAAAATATCTACGTCGGAAGCTCTTTGTAATTATATGTAACTACACCTTTAAAGAGGAACGCCAGTGAAAATAATGTAATAAAAAAGTGCTTCATTTTTACAATAATTATGTATAAATGATTTAATCAGTGTTTGCCCATTGTAAAATCTTTTAAATCCCTGATTTACATTCTGACATTTATTACATGGTGACATTTTTACTGTTGGCAGGTGATGTAGCTGCTGCATGCTTTTTTAGCAGTTGGAAACAGTAACTGTAAACAGCTATTTCCCACAATGCAGCAAGGTTCACAGACAGGAAACTGCCAGGAGTACGTACTCAAGTTTCTTGTGGGAGGGGTTTCACCACAATATCAGCCATACAGCGCCCCCTGATGGTCTGTTTGTGAAAAGGAATAGATTTCTCATGTAAAAGGGGGTATCAGCTACTGATTGGGATAAAGTTCAATTCTTGGTCGGAGTTTCTCTTTAAAGGGACTCCGAGGAGTGCCCGAATTTAAAAGAATACACTTACCTGGGGCTTCTTGCAGCTCACCGTAGGCGGCGAGGTCCCGAGGAGTCCTCCTGGCTCCACTCCTTCAGCCTCCGCCGGCCCCGCACTACGGGCGGCACTGCATGCGCAGACCTGTCACGCCGGCCGCCGTGATGATGCAAAGTGGCCAGCGTGATGATGCATTGCGTCATTAACCAGGATGAGCCGGCCCGACACCAGGCCCAGGTGTCGCCGGTGACGCCGGTAACGGGGGGGGGGGGGGGGCTTTAGAGGCTGAAGGAGTGGAGCCAGGAGGACACCGCTGGACCTCGCCGCCTATGTTGAGCTGGAAGAAGCCCCAGGTAAGTGTATTCTTTTAAATTTGGGCACTCCTCTGAGTCCCTTTAAGTGGAGGACTCAGAAAGATCTGCACACTGTAGTCTAAAGAAAGGTGTCATCATTGGAGTAATTGATTAAGACTAACTGGCCTATAAAGAGCTGGGACTGTGAAAAGATTATTTCATGTATACGGATATGATTAAGAAAGTGTTGTCATCATTATTCCTGATGTGAACTGAATTGCTGCGTTTGTCTGGCTGTAGCCGCTGTCACAATTCCCCTGAATCAGTTGTTTACTAGTAACAGTTGCTGTAAAGGAGGTGAGGCAGGGAGTCTATGAATGTATAAAAAGGAGAGGAAACACACCCAGTATTACATTCTGACAAATCGCCTGTGAGGGGCGGGAAACGTCATTGTGACATTATGCCCACTCTGTCTGTAAGGATGGAACTACCCTTGGCATCCTGAAAGTGTTACTTCTGCAAGTTGCCGCCGCAGCCTCTCTCGGGAGCGTGAGAGAGTGGCAGGTTCCGGGTCTGCATAGCAGTATCCTGAAGGGGGTCATTCATTGGTGGTATAACCGCACTTACCTTGATGGAAATATTTAATGGCCGGCCCTACTGTGTGTATTGTGGACTGGTAATAGCCTGATTGTTGGAGGCTCCTGTCATGTGGACACGGACATTGCAGAGCACAGATATCCTATTGGGCACCCACAGAAAATAGCTGCAACGGAGGTGGTAAGACGGACAATTTCTTACAGTAAGAGTCCTTTCCTCTGAAAGCAAGTAATTCATGCTTAGTGTGAACCCAGGAATATTGCTGCTGTGCAGGTGGATTATCTGCCCCCTATGGGGAGCGAGCCAACAGGAATATAACTCTCATTGGACTGAGGCCACTTTAGGAGTGCATGGGAGCCATTGGAGTGATAGTGTGAGTGTACGTATGATGCCGGCTTAGAGTAGATAGGTGTGCTGCTGAGTATTTTGAGCATCAAATATATAGACTAACCGCAAGTTTTTACTGGTTTCTTTTAGTGAAGCTGATTTTTGCATGCAGTCAAGCTGTTTTTGTGCCATTGAAGTTGGGAAATAGGAAAATAAATGTTGTACTACCTGGTAAAACATATGAAGAACCCATGTCCAATTTTATTCCTACTGTATCTAAGGGGGTATATATACTCACCTGAGATTTCCTTTAGCCCCACGAGGTGCTTACTTCCCTTGCCGTCCTCTCTGTTGTGTTGTAATCCTCCTCCCCCCCCCCGGGTAATCTGGCCAGTCGTGTGCTTCTGCGCATGCCCGGGAGTGTTCTGCATGATTATTCTTATTATTATTTAGTATTTATATAGCGCCGACATATTACGCAGTGCTGTACAGTGTATATATATATATATCTTGTCACTAACTGTCCCTCAAAGGAGCTCACAATCTAATACCTACCATTGCCATATGTCTACATTATGTAGTGTAAGTACTGTAGTCTAGGGCCAATTTTAGGGGGAGCCAATTAACTTATCTGTATGTTTTTGGAATGTGGGAGGAAACCGGAGTGCCTGGAGGAAACCCACACAGACACGGAGAGAACATACAAACTCTTTGCAGATAGTGCCCTGGCTGGGATTCGAACCAGGGACCCAGCGCTGCAAGGCGAGAGAGCTAACCACTACGCCACCGTGCTGCCCCATGATGACATGATGAGATTAACATGTGTATGTACAGTACAAAACGTATTAATAACAAGATCCAATCAATCCCCAAAAAATTCATCCGCTCCTATTGGTGTTAAGCCTTATAGGTTAATGTACAACCCAGAACTCAATCCCGTAAACAGATAAGACGAGACCTTTTCTATACCCTGTAGTTCATGTTCAGGATATCAAGAGTATGCTATATCTTCTGTTTTCCTTTTGTGTTCTCTTTTTTAGTTCTAGTGATTAATATCACCAGGTTATGCTTTGTGTTCAGCTGCATGAGATATATACATATCTGTCAACCTCACCTAGCTCGCTATACCCAGGAACACCTGCCCTCCTGGCACTGCTGGTGATTCCTTAGAACCAAACTAGCTCGCCTCTAGGTTTACCAATCAAATAACTCTTCTCAGCAAACACACCAATTCCGTACTACCCGACATATGATGGCATTGCCTGTTGATAGTACAGAGTTGTCATCAAGTCAGACCCCCAACATGAGGTCTCCTTTATTATCAAATCAAACACCGTCTCCTACAGCTGACCACACTCTGTAATGACATTCTAGGGAGAAGTTGCTACCCCTCATTTATAAGGTTCTTCCACGCACTAGTGTATATCCTCCCATAGATATGTCTGATGTGTTATTGATATGTTTCGGATATAACTCAGCCATATTTCATATTACATGTGGATAAATATCTCATCATTCTATTGCATGTTTTGTATTTTCCCACAAAATGTTTCAATAAACTTTAAATTGAAAAAAAAAAAAAACAGGTATTAATAACCAGGCTGTTTTATTTTGCTGCCTGAAACAGTTAATTTTTAGACATGCAAGTGAGCTTCTGTCATCAGTACCTTGTTGGGAATATAGTGGACTAAAGGGGAGCCCCGGCTGGAGCTTCAAAGATGCTTTGCCGGGGCTCTGATAACAGTTACTACAGTGACAGTTACACTGTAATTATAGCGTCATTGCGGCAAATGTTTTGACGGTAGGCAAACTACTTATGTGTGATGGTGGTGTCTTCGGCGATGTGTGGCAGCCCGACAGGAAGCTCTGGTGGACTCCTTATTAAAGGAGACCCCCAGATGCAGTGGCTGGAGATGGCGGTGATGTTCAGCAGTTGTGCACATGCATCCCTGGTGAGTGAGGCTGTGGTGCTGAAGGACAGCACCACAGCGTAAAGCCTCGCTCCCCATCGTCCACGTAAAGGGAGCATCACTCAGGCTTTCGTCTGAGTAATGCTACCTAACAATCGTCCATCGCGCGAAGGAAACCGGCAATAGGATTTGCCGGTAATCCTTGCACAATGGCAAGGTGATAAGTAGCTTGCATCTGCAAGCTACTTATCACCTTGAATAGAATATGGCCCTTACTGTTATAAAATATAGGAAGCGAGAAAAGATGTCTCCATTGAGTACAATGACTGTAATAACAAACTCACGCTAATTCAGACTCTTCCCCACTGTATCCAACTAAAAAAATCATAAGGTTTGGGTAGAGTTGGGTATTAATTATGATGATTTTGCTTTTCACCTCCCGTTACTTTATTCTCAATATATATAAAGAAATCGAACTTCATGGAAATAAACATGTCTTGTGGTGAAGTAAACCAGTGATTAAAATAAATTACTCATGTATTTGTTAGCTGGAGGAAGACATATGAAGAGTAAAAATAGCAGACATATTTTCAATGTGCTACACTGGAAAGTTCAGTTAGTGACTATAGGCTAGATGTGTCAACATGCTTTTACTATAACTGTGGAAACGTTCCCACAGCTGCTATTCCAATTCAAAACTTTCAGGACAAGTTCAAACCTGATTGGTGGTTGAGGGAGCAGTAACTTCATATTTTAGTATGAACCATTCTTCACTGACACATCAGGCTTTGGCTGCCAGCTGTTTGACCTTCATCTGGACAGTTTGGATTTTGAGTTCTCTGTTCAGTTTTATTTTTTACTGTTGGGGCTCTGACTGCACAGAAAAATACAATTTGGGTTTCATCACAAAAGCTCTAGTGGTGCTCAGGCACTGTTCTCTACTTTTCTGACAACCCTGCGGTTGTACAGCAGAATTCTTTAGTGATCTGCTACTTCCATGATACCCAGCATCAGATGCATGGGCCGACTGGTTTGGCAGTAATTCTCAAATGCCATGCGTGGGTAAACACAGCTACTGCTTTCTGCACATGCGCACGTAACACTGTGAGGCAGGATGGACAGTGGATCAGGCCTTTGAAATGCTCTGGAACATCCACCCAGCTCATCGTTCATTTGTTCAGAGTGGCTAGTTCCAAACTGACGACAGAGAGCTTTGTCATGCTACACTGTATCATTGCTCCAGCAGAATTCAATAATGTACTCCTCAGGTGAATTTCTACCCATTTGGAGTAAGCAGAGACCAGAATTATCAGCTAGTTGTTCAAACATGGTGGAGAAATTGGAAAAAGTCTCACATTATTTGCTCAACATGCTGTAAGCCCCAGGCCTAAGATTCACCCTGGAACACAGCAGTGCCTAACTTGATCCTTTCTTCTGCGTAGGTCTTCCCCACAGCATCCTGTATGGGACAATAGACTGTTACCCCTGGCAGGCAATGGATTATTTTAATACTTGTGAGGACGAACCACAGAGGAGACAAGAAAAACAGATGACAGTGCAATGTGGAGAAATCTTTGTGGGGATTGATGGAGGATGCTGGTTCAATGAAGATGGAAATAGATATCTGGCTGAAGTGCAACCCAAGTGCTTGCAACCTTACGTGCACCAAATCCCATGCATGCTTGCACACATTTTAACGCGATACAGCACAGAAACATGCACACCCAGATTGTGGTCATAAGACCATGGACAGTACCACGTAAACGCACAGACCCACATGCACTCCCAAGACACTAATTAATATGACATAAATAATCACACACCTCTACTTTGCCCTAACTCAGCCCATCTTCCACAGGTTCTGTAGTATGTGTAGCTGTAGATAAAATTAAAGATCCAAAGATGGGTTGCCAATCCGATTCAGTATGAGTACATCATTCCCGTTGGTATAAAAGCTCATTCTCTGGAGCACACAGTAGATCAAATAAATGAAAGGTCACTAGCCATTGGCCTGACTTACTGTACACTATTCATCCAATCCTCCCTTGGCAAAACCATCACTGAACACGCAATTAGCCCTTGGCCTGTCCATCAAATAACAAATCCTTTAGCTGCCCAGCAGTGTCCACAGAATAAGTCCTTGATACACCTAGCACTGCTCACATAATGGAGGCCAGATACTTACCTAAGGAGAAGGAAGGCTATGGGTCCCATAGAGCCTTCCCGCTCCTCTCTCTGTCCTCTCGTTGCAGTGGCAGTTCCTCAGTTTAAATTCCCAGGCCACGAGGGACTCTGGAAGTCGTCGGGAGCTCCCAAAGACAGGCGACTCCATACTGCGCCTGCGTGAGCGTCGAGTGTGCTCCTCACAGGCGCAGTATGGAGCCACCCGTCTTTGGGAGCACTCGAGCTTCCGAAGACTTTCAAAACCCCCATTCAGCGATGGAAAACAGTATTTGACCAACTTGGTTAAATACTGCTACGGGGGAGCCAGAGCTGGAACGAGGGATCTGTGAAAGGAGCGGGAAGGCTCAGTAGGACCCAGAGCCTTTCCTCTCCTTAGGTAAGTATCTGTTTTTTTTTATGCAGGTTCCCATTCACTTTAAACAATACCAGTTGTGTGGCAGCCCTGCTGACCTCCTTGACTGCAGTAGTGTCTGCATCACCCACCTGAAACAAGTATGCAGCTAATCTTGTCAGATCTGACAATAACGTCAAAAACAACTTATCAGCATATGATTGTTCAGGGTCTATGGATAAAAGTATTAGAAGCAGAGGATCAGCAAGATATTGAAAAGAAATAAATATGGCAGTATCCATGGCTCTCTTGTTACAGTTGTCCTTTAAGGACCAGAGGCTGTTTGGTTAAAAAATGGGGCTTACCAACTTCACACCACAGGGACCCGCGATCACAGGGTCATTAGTCGATTGCATTGGCTCCTGACCCTGTAATCACGGGACTGGCTCATGGAGCTCTGCTGTCATGCTGACAGAGACGGGAGAGCGGAGTGATCGGCGGTAACGTGCTGCGTGGTAATTGAAATCTATGCCCTGGCAGGGATAACAGGTGCCAAACACGACACTGATTTCAATTAGTGTACCAAGGCACAGAAGTGTTTAAAAAAAAACCTTACATTATTATTTAATTAACCTACATACTCATGTATAAGCTGACCCCCCAACAGTTACATCAGAATACAGGAAAAAGTGATTAACCCGCGTATAAGCCGAGGGTAGGAAATGCAACAGCATGTGCATGCATAGTAGCTTGCGACTGGCTGAGTTGGCCAGTTTTCAGATGGGAAGAGAGGCTGAATGAAGCAGTGCAAAATGATGGTGAGGGATGAGGACTACATGGAGCTGGAAGAAGCTCCAGGTTAGTTACACTGGCCACATTTACGGTATTTCACTTTAGGTTCCCTTTAATATTTACAGTGATCATGTGCACAGGTGTTGTGTACAGCAGACTTCCAAATTCTACTGGAGATTTACTGTACTGCACCCTCCAAGCTCTGCCTGCCATCAGCCATGAGCAATGCTGTATACATTCAGAGTAAAGCACAGTGGAATACAGTTAAAATGCAGTTGACAGAGGTGCCAAGCGTATTTTGGACTCCGTGCTGTGTATCACTCCAGTTGTTTATTGCCTGAGGAAGCGGGATTTTGCCCGTGAAACGCGTTGCAACTTGTCTTTGGAGTATATAAATAAATTATTTATTACTTGAATCGACAGTACCTGTGTCTGTTTTGGGTTGGCTGGTCCACCACCGCATCCCGAATGTTTTAAACGTTTTAATGACTTTTATCCTACTGGCGCCTCTGTACAGCTCTACACATCAAGAATCCACCCTTGGTGGAAGGGTGGTACACCCTCTTTTTTTTCCTCTATCCACAGAGAGCGACGTCTTAATCCTGAGTGGAGACAGGCTTGGTCTCCCCACCTGCCTTTTCAGTGGTTGCCTTGGAGGTAACCCTGGTTTGTAAGTACAATACATATGTTTCATTATTATCATTCGCACTCCTCCAATACAAGCTACACTATATTGGGCTCTCGGTTTTCTACCTTTTATACTTGAAGTATGGAGAGCATTACCGATCAACACTGGTGGCAATGGATGCAGAAAGTTCAGGATGTGCTATGCTTGATATATATGAATAATGTACTATATATAATGTATTATCTAGGTCAGGCTGCAGGGTGCATCAATGAAATAAGGAAATGCCTCACCTTACGTTCCAGTACTTCGGTTGCAGAGCCTGCATAGTTCCCTTTGTAGTAGAGGGAGAATGTTTCCAGATCGAATTGAGTACAGTGTTACAGGGAGCGGAGTTGCAGGCGGAAGCCACTGGGGGCCGCGGGTGGTCCATGTGGTGAAGACCGCTAGGCAGCCTTGATGCACGTGACACTGGGATAGATCAAGCTGAGCTGGCCGACAGATCGTAGGATGCATTCAGTCAGAGGTAGCCAGAGAAATGCTTAGTACTACGGGGCGTATCAATAGGGGGTTCAGAGGTTGCAACCGCATAGGGCCCTTGGGCCAGAGGGGCCCTCCCTCAACTGCAATATATGCTCTCTATTGGTCCTGTGCTCATAATAATCACTTCTATAGATACTTTGAATATTGGTAATCATTAACAAAGTGCCCATTCCCTTTTTGCACCTCTGAAACTGTAGTTGCCATTGGCAGGTTTTGGTGCCCCGTAACAATTGTTATGTATAGAGTGCTAAGGGGGCCCCAATGTAAAACTTGCATCGGGGCCCACAGCTCCTTAGCTATGCCACTGGTACTAGATCTGGGAGTGAGGCCGAGCCAAGCTGACATGAGGAAGCTGTAAGCCAGGACACCAGAGCCGGTGCATAAAGGCCAGTAGAGCCGGGAGCCAGAAAGGATGGGAGCCAATGCGAGGAGCCAGCGAGGATGGGAGCCAATGAGGGGAGCCAGTGAGGATCAGAGCCAATGAGAGGCTGAAAGTTAGGGGGTCGGGTTGGACTACACTGATCGCTACAGACTGCACTCCGGGAGTGAGGTAGAGCCAAGCCGTCACGAGGAAGCTGTAAGCCAGGGGACCGAAGCCGGTGTACGGAGGCCAGAAGAGCCGGGAGCCAGTGAGGATCAGAGCCAATGAGAGGCTGAAAGTTAGGGGGCGGGTTGGACTACACTGGTCACTACAGGCTGCACTCCGGGAGTAAGGTAGAGCCAAGCCGTCACGAGGAAGCTGTAAGCCAGGGGACCGAAGCTGGTGTACTGAGGCCAAAAGAGCCGGGAGCCAGTGAGGATCAGAGCCAATGAGATGGGCTGGAAGTCAGGGGGTCGTGTTGGACTACACTGATCGCTACAGGCTGCATGCTGCCCCTGCTGCAGGCCACTCACAGGCAGCAATCCCCACAAATCTCAATAAAGCCACCAGCATCCAATCGGGCCTTACGCTAAGGTCAGTCCGCACATAACAAAAGTATATGACTCGCGTATAAGCCGACGGGGTAACTTTTCAGCACAAAATTAGGCTTATACGCAAGTATATATGGTATATAGAACCAATATCTGAATATCTCTTTCTGTACAGAATGTTATTCTGGGTTCAAAAGTTTTCTTGTGATGTTTTCTTGACTTCTGATGTTTTCTTACTTCTGACGTAATGCTGTTTACAAGTGACCCCAAAAAACAACTAAGAAAGATATATGAAATACTAGAAAGATGCAGTAATCTATCAGGATACAAAGTACCATTTTTTTTGCTTATGACTATAAAACTGTAACGATTGTGGAACTTTCTCCGTGATCAGCGCACAACGCGTGCGCTGATACGGCGGAAATCCTCCACAAGCGTATAATTGCAGGAACCCAGCAAAAGGTGCTACGCACCCGTAGAGGGAAATTCCTGTCGGCAGATGGCGCTGAGGAGTGCAGAGGAACCAATCCTCTGTACCTCCACAAATGCCAGACAGGAATTGTACGAAGCGCAGAACGCAATCGCAAGGGAAGCGATTGCGAATGAGAACGAGCAAAGGGACAGGTTGTATGTGTGTGTGCCAATCTAGTCACCACCCCGCGACAGCGCACACACAACAGCAGATACGAAACAGAAACGCAACCGCAAGAAAAGCGATTGCCAAAAGTGACACACGGCAGATCAGAACAGAATACGAGGATAGCAAAGGCACAGCAAATCATACAATGAGGAGATACGGAAAATAAGAAACGCTAAATGAACGCAAACACCGCACTCATTCGCAACAGTGCACGCGTTCATGCGCGGTCTCCACGTGATAAGCACAATAGAGACAAGCACGCCTAACTAACCATCGACAGACAAACATGTAACAGAGGACGCGCGCGCTTGCTTAACGGTTACCTCACCGAGCCTCCAGCAAGCGTTCGTAGCAGACAAGACAGACACACGAAAACAGGGACAAGCGAGAGATAGGATCCACAGCACTAGCGAAAGTGGCTAGCGCGATCCAGAAAGACAGAACAGCAGGATCCACAGTACTAGCGCAGGATGCTAGTGCGATCCAGGTACAGAGTAGCAGAACAGAAGGATCCACAGCACTAGCGCTAGGCGAGTGCGATCCAGGCAGACAGAGTAGCAGAACAGAAGGATCCACAGCACTAGTAAAAGTGGCTAGCGCGATCCAGGTACAGAGTAGCAGAACAGAAGGATCCACAGCACTAGTGCAGGCTGCTAGTGCGATCCAGGTAGACAGAACAGAAGGGGCTACCAGTAACAACCGCTGTTCCGGTAAGCACCCAGACACACAGAATGATTTCCTGTCGACCACCGCTGGGACAGGACAATCGCAACAGACAAACAAAACAGATAAGCAATCCTAACTGCACTAAGGAAACCTGCCCAGTGCAGTTTCCAGGGATTACTCTAAGCTGATATACAAACAATGAGCAAGGCTGACACTCTCCAGAGTGTTTCACAGGAAGACTCCTTATGACCAGCCAAGCATTGTGGGAAACACATAGTACTTATAGTACACGCCTCCAATTAATGTGGCCAAGCAATTTGCATGACAACGTATGCAAATTCCTCTGCAAGCACAAGCTGCAAAACTGACAGAAGCTCTTCTTTCCAGAGTCCTGCAGCATGCAAACCTAAACAATGGTCAAAAAGCTGCCTGCCCGCACAGGCAGCTGAGCAGATCATTACAAAAACGAATCTAGGTTTACAGGGCAAATATACTGTATATGCTAAACCTGGTGCACCCATGCTCCAGGAGCAGCCTGTAGTTGTTCTCCCCCAATTATTGTGTCTCCTGCTGACCCCAGTGTGTCCCCTTCTGTCCCTGTGTGTCCTCTTCTGCCCCGTTTGTCCTCCACTCCCCCCCCCAATCCTCGGCACTGGAGCTGTAAATTAGATGGGCCGAGCTACCGTTTCTCATGGTTATGCATGTGGGAAAAGGCAGGCATGGGGGGAGGGGAGCAGAGGAGAAATAAGGGACAATGCAGGGAGTCCCCGGCATTGCGGTGGGTTCTTGGTTCATATTGGCAAAATGCTTTCCAAACAACTGTCCTTTAGAAAAGTGCTGTGCTTGTAATGTAAACCAGACCTTCAAGTACACTTGAAGTGAGAGGTACATAATGGTTGCCATATTTATTTCAATTTAAAATTAATTCTGTGGTCTGTATTTGTCCTCCCTCCCCACAGTTCCCTGGTTCCTCCTCCCTCCCCAATACAGTTCCATAGTGGTCTAGTACCCCCCCCCACACACACACACACACATGCGCTTTCCAGGTAGTCTAAGTGTATAAGAAGAGTCGATAAGCGGTGGAGGGAGTTTGAGGATGCGGGGAGGGGAGCCAACTTCATTTCTCCCTCCCTCTCCATGGACCCCCCTCCTGTGTCTCCCTATTTCAGAGTAAAGTGCAGCGGTTTAGTTTGAGCAAATCTCACCTCATCCCAATCACATCTTCATCCATCCTCACCAGCCAACTGCTTTTTGTTTGCTCTGTATCTGAATGTCCCTTGTAATCACGTGATATGCAGAACTGGAAGCAGTGAGTGGCCAGCTGGTGAGGAGGATTGACAGAGACACGATCGGGATCAGGTGAGACTTGCTCAAGTCGCACCACTGTGCTTTACTCTGCACAGGAGGAGGACCCATGAAGTGGGAGGGAGGAATGAAGTTGACCGCCCTTCCTGCGTTCTAGGCCTCCCACACTGCTAATCGGCCTGGCCCCAGCTGTGCAGGAGGAGGTGGCCCAGGATACAGAAGGTGATGAAGGACACGGGACCATGCCTCCTATCCCGAGACAGTCCTGGTGAAATTGGGACAGTTGGGAGGCATGCATAGTATTGTTTACAGCCTAGCAGAATTTGTGACCCAGAGAACTTTAGTGTTAGGTGGGGGAGAGGAGAGCATATTAGTGTTAGTCAGCTTGTTCCATTTACCAATAAACAAATCACAAGAGAAGGTGGTCTGGGACAAAGGGGAAAAGGGTCGCCAGGATACAGGACCTTGCCCCCCAACCCGGGATAGTCCTGGCGAAATTGGGACAGTTGGGAGGCATGGGTTTGTGTTATATATTTTGAAAAATAGGTGCTTGGGGGGAAGGGGGGGGGGGGGGTGGATTGGAGGATCCTTGAGGACAGGACGTCTGCAGGGGCCGATAGAAGCCCCAGGTAAATGAAAGTTAAAAAAAAACAAAAACCTTTAAAATCTGTTGGCTCTCATACTACCTGCTACTAGCTAAAATAAAATCTGGGTACATGTACGCACATAGGGTTTAGAAATTATTATTTTAACTATTTGTTTTAGATTGTGCATCTCTCACACAAGACAATAGAGAGACAATAGAGAGGCAAAGCACAGAGGTATTGCTTTGCACAGTAAAGACTTGCGAGTGTGATGCAGTTGGAGTTCCACTTAACGAATTACTCGCTTTCCCGTAATATACACGCATTAATTCTTAGTGCGTTATTCTGGGCAGGTAAACTACACCGGTACTTCCTCCTGTTACGCAGCCGCAGCATCCAAGGACTGTAGCGAGCGTATGCTTGCGTGTGCAACGTCATCCGTGCGCCTCACGTACTGTCTACCCGGTGTGAATGCTGTCGTCATCAGGCTGCGCGCTGGTGTACCCCCGAGAAGCCGCGGGAAGCAGAGAGAGATAGAGGGGAGGTGAGTGACTTGTAGCAGGCGGCGGCTGAGGAGAGCGTGTATGCCCGGCGGGCGGAGGAGGGAAGGAAGCCGGCTGGATGGTGCTGAGCCTTTGTGTGCTGTAATGATGACAGCGTGTGAGAGAGCGCTGCGTATGGGGACAACAGAGGCAGAGCCATTATTATGCTGCCAGCCAGCTCTCCCTATGGACATAGTCTGTTTTTGCCTCTAAATATACTGCGGCAAACATCACTGGTGCTATTGTTATGAGTTTAGGTGTCAGAAACCTATCAGGGCGCTCTGCAAGCTATGCGTGCTGTCAAACGGCGTCTGGCTAAGTAACACTGCAAGAATGTTTATTGTTTCTATATCTATAAGTGGATATAATGATGATGTTATTATAAATTGTGTACCTTGTGCTAGAGAAATTCAGGCCAAGTTATGTGGTACCCCTGGTGTCAATCTGCTTTGTACTTGCTTTGTAGAATGCTTTGGCAGTTATATAATAGGTCTTGTTTCAAGGTTCATAAGTAACAGTTATGGTCCATTTGTAAGGATGAAACATTTTCTGTTATACTGTTCTCCATAGCTTGAACATTACTGAAGGTTTACTGTTAAGCCTTGTTTCCATCTGTACGCTTCTGTCCGCTTTTTATCAGCACATCAATGTTACAGATGGATACATGTTGCTGAAAAGCGGATAGAAGCGCACAAATGGAAACAAGGCCTAGTGTTGCCTGTCAAGATTGAATTCAATTCTGTCAGCTGTATTGTGAGGCACAATCAATTCCAGAGGTGGGTTGCTCTGGAATACAAAGTGATGTGTTCTGCTATTGGGAGGGGAGGAGGCACAGCTTCTGGCAGGGTAAGAAGGGGAACAGTGCATTTGGGGGTCACTGGCATTTAAAGATCCAATGTGGCAAGCAGTGTATCAACTTGTTGCTCTGGTATATAAAAAAAAATAGTGTACTGTTACTATGGGGAGCGTAATGTAAAATCTAGGGCATTAAGCTTCCAGCAATAATTAACTTTTAAACTTGAGCATTTTCTAGTTTTGGCTTCTGTTTACTTTTCAGGAGAGCCATGGCTGCATTTGACTGCCATTCGGCTGCTTGATTTGCATACATAAACATTGGTCTGTTAAAGCGGATCCGAGATGAAAAACTAACTATAACAAGTAACTTGTCTATATATCTTATCTAAAGTTTAGATACATTTATGTTTACACAGAATATCTAGCTGCAAACCGCTTCAAAAGTTTGATTATTTATTCCTGTGATACGAGGGCAGCCATGTTCTGTTTGTCACATTGTCACAGGCTGAGGGCTGGAGATGCTATCAGCTTGCCTGTGTGTAAATTCAGTCCCATCTCCTCCTCCCCTCTGCCTCTGAAATCAATGGCTAGTAACCTCCTCTTCATTCTGCCCAGACTGAGCTCCCATAAGCCAAGGCACCAAAGGAGCTGTGGGTGAGGCTTGCTTAGTTTATAGAGAATTAGAGTATTAAAAAAAAGTATTTGGCTTGAGGAATGCCCTGTAAACTATATGAAAGGAACACAATTATGCAATGAGTAAAAGTTTATCTCGGATCCACTTTAACTCTTGCTATGAGAAGAAAATGATCATAGGCAAGTTTTCAAGTAAGCTTTGTACTGTATTGCAGGCAGGGCTGTGGAGGCGGTACAAAAATCCACCGACTCCGACTCCTCAGTTCAGGATTCCTCCGACTCCTCTAATTTGCATATTACAATCTTGTTGATTGAAAGTATGTAACATGAAATTCGTCTCAACTGCCAACACTTAGGAATTTTAAAAGAGAACTGAAGTGAGAAGGATATGTAGACTGCCATATTTATTCCCTTTAGTCATAGACTAAAACTAGTCCTTGGTAAGAGTACTTGTAAAAGGTACAGACCGGAACAAAGAACATCTATCAGGCCCTAGGCAATGTAACTGTGGGTACATGTAAGAGTGATGTGCAGGTACTCTGCAGGGAAATGAGGGGATTCTTCCTCTATTACACATTCTTCATGCACAATCTGAACCAGGTTTATGGGTGATAGACAACACCTCTGTGTTCAATGTGCACAACATTCTCTGTGGATTCCCTGCAGCTCTGTGGAGAGTGCATATGTAGAGTATAGTACTACTGTGTAACAAAGTAAGCCTGAGACAGATGAAATCAAAGTTTTATACATACCTGGGGCTTCCTCCAGCCCCCTTCAGGCTAATCAGTCCCTCGCTGTCCTCCTCCGCCACCTGGATCTTCTGCTATGGGTCCAGGTACTTGAGCCAGTCGGGTGTAGTGCGCATGCACACTCCACCGCTGGGAGCATACTACACCTGCGCAGCACTATTGCGCAGGTGCAGAACGCTCCTGGCTGTGGAAGCGGCATGCAGCCGGACTGCGCTGATTGGCTGAATTACCAGGAGTCATAGCAGAAGATCCAGGTGGTGGAGGTGGACAGCAAGAGACTGATAAGCCTGAAGGGTGCTGGAAGAAGCCCCAGGTATGTATAAAACTTTACTTTTCATCCTTCTCAGGTACCATTTAATTCGTAGTCACCAAACCAAATTTTAACATCAAATTATTTGATTTCACGAGCATACATTTGCATAAGTCAGAATCCACGCAGAATTATTTCCATCTCATTGACCATCTCTATAAGTGACACGGCTACACATCAGGCTTTATACTTGCAGCATAGATGTTATTTCGTATATATAAGAGATTCCTGTGTACACATCATATACACAGTCACAATCAGATGTGTATATCTGACTTTAAAAATACGGGACTGCTTTATTGGGCAATATGAGAGAATGCAGGCCCGGTGCCTCTCTGCACAATTCTGCTTGCAGCATAGGAGGAGATGAGCCGATGATAGCCGGGTGCTCACCAAAACTAGCCGGGTGGAGCACCCGGCTAAAAGAGCCTGGGGAGAACACTGACCTCCATATCCCTCTCACCTCGGGTTCCTTTAAAAGCACTGTAGGTGTCTGCTTTAGCACTTTGTTATAAGATGGAGAATTGCTTTTGAACTTCTGTTCATTGATTATCTAAAGAGTCCAAAAGCCAGCTGACTCCATGACACACAAGTTTTCTCAGTATATAGCATGTATATAGCCACCCTAGTGCATCACTTGAAGATTTGAACATTCCTCAGCTTTTATTTACATTTGAGCAAAAAGTGTCCAGTGACCACAAGGTTCTGTGAAGTGGTTGTGCAGCCACGGTTGGGGCCTCCCCACAACTCGGACAGCACAGTTTCCATCCCTCCAATTTTTTTTTTTTTTTTTTCATAACAGCAGAGCTAATTTTCACACACTAGTAACCGCAGTAGCATGTGTCAAAAGCAGTGTAGGGTAGGCCATGGAACCTGGTGGAGTTACCACAGCAAAAATAAAATAAATTACGAATAGCAGGAGGTTGTGCAAAGCGTTGGTCAGGCCCAGCAATATCAGCCATTTCATGTCCCCCTCTCGCTGACAACAGGGGCCAGGAAATCGCTTTCAATCCAAGCATGGTTCATTTTTAGGAAGGTGTGTATGTCCACAAACGAGAGCAAACAAGAGAAGAGCACTTCTCCATGACCACGCCACCAGACGCATTGAAGCCTCTTTGAGAGCATGCTGGAAGGGGGGCAGGACAGGACTTCCAGGGCATACTGGGCAAGCTCCCTCCAGATGTTCAGCCTCTTGACCCAGTATTCCTTAGGGTCCACTGGGTTCTCGGTGTCAAAGCTACTGAAGGACCCCTTGTAGTCAGCCACTATGCGGGTCAGCTGCAGGTGCTGCCCTCTCTGGGCAGCTCCACCATGTAGAGTCGCCTGGTGAGACTCAACAGATCTCCTGGGCGCCTGCTAATGCTGGCCATAGGCACCTGCTGGATTAGCTGGACGGGGAGGGGGTTGATGGAAGGCTGGGGAAAGGCTTCCTTCAGTCTACGAATCAGGGCCGCCTGCAACTTCATTGTTTGACACTCAGTGTTTGAATGTGTCATGAATTGCCACAGCTTCCCCTTCAGCTGTGGGTCCAGGATCATGGTGATCCAGATGTCCTCCCTCACACACATCTGAATTGCCCGGGGTTCCTGCGCAGACAACACAGCATGTGCGCTCCAATGGAAAAGAGGTGTGCCATGTCAGCCACATCTGCGTGTCCCCTCTCCCCCCCCCCCCACTAACAGACGATAACCCTATACTCATCTGCCTGCTGAGCTGGGGTGTCGACTTGCCTTCCCCAACCGCACACCACTGCAGTGGTGCTTGACCGTCCCACCCCCCCAGTGCAGTGAGGTCAGGGACCTCCAACTCCCCTCCTCCACCACCTGCAAGACCTTATCCTCCTGAGAGGTGGACTGTGCAGCTGCCAGCTATCCAGCTGGCTCAGGGCTGCCTCTTCCAGCAGATTAACCACCACCCTGTCCAGAAGGCAAACCGTGGGCACTCGCTCCCAGCTCACCATGTTGGACCCCTGCAGGAAGGGAGCCAACTCTAGGTACACCTGCTGCATCTGTCACCAGTCCGCAGCAGGAATGATCTGGAGACTTGTGGTGCCGTACAGTCTTGTCCATGATGTAGCAGGTGACTGTCCTCCTGTGCTGGCACAGCCACTCCAACATCGCTGGGGTGGAGTTCCAGCATGTTGGCACATCAATCACGAGCCAGTGTGCTGTCAGGCCCCCATTCTGCTACAGTGAGTCCAGGGTCCCCGAGGCAGTGGTGGAAATGAACAATTTTCCGCGCCAATTCCAGCAGATTGTCCAATCCTGGGTAGGTGCGCAGGGACCTCTGCACCATCAGGTTCAGGACATGGGCCAGACAGGGGATGTGGGTCAAGTCTCCACTGCGGAGGGTGGCCAGCAGCTTGGCCCCGTTGTCGGACACCACACAACTGACTCTGAGGCCTCTGAGGGTCAGCCACCTCTGCTCCCAGAGGTTACCCAGGATGTTGGCGGCCATCCAGCTTTTCTTTTCTCAGGCTGACCGTTACCAGCAGCACTTGGCAGTGGCGGTGCTTCATGTTGCTGCTGAGGCGGGCATGCTTGTGGGTTGTGTCTGCACCAGTGTAGATGCTTGCGGGGTGTGTCCACGTCAGTGGAGGGAACTGGATCAGAGGAGGCTGCTGCATTTTCCCGGGGCACCACCAACTGGTCTTCTGCTGAAGCCTCGCCCCCTTCCACCAATGTGACCAAGTGGGCAGTGAAGGAGAGGTAGCGCTCCTGTCTGTAGCGGCTGCTCCAAGAGTCCATGGTCACATGGACCTGCTTGCACACAGAGTGATCGAGTGAAAGGGTCATGTTTGCGACCACAAACTGGTGCAGTGCTGGAATCGCCATGCGAGAGAAATAGTGGTGGCTGGGGATACGCCCCTCTGGGATCCCATACTGCACGAGAGCACATGCATATCATTCCCCTCCTGCACAAGGGAATATGGCAGGAGCTTAGGAGCACATGGCCCAGGCAAGTAACCTGTTCAGCTTCTGGATGGGCCTGTTGCTGGGAGTCAGAGTCTTGGTCACACCCGGAAAAGTGTCGCTGAGCAGGGTCTGCTGCTGCCCTGCAGAGGAGGACATTGACTGGCTGCCCTCACCAGCCTCAATTTCTGCGGGAGCTCTGGAGGGTGCACTGGAGGGAGTAGTGCGTTTATGCGCTCCTGCTGCTGGATGAGCAGGTGGGTGGGATGCTGCTGCTGAAGGCTGCACAGTGGTTATCCTGCTCTGACCACCAGCTTCCTTCAGCCTCTCAAACTCACTGTACTCCCTAAGGTGGTGGCTTTTCAAGTGGATCTGGAGGTCTGCAGTACCCATCTTGGGAGGATTCTGACCTCTGCTGAGAGTGGCTTTGCAGGAGTTGCAAACTGCAAAACTCATCCAGGTTGGACACATGGAAATAATTCCAGATTGGAGACATGAACACCCCCTTGCGGCTTGAAGTGGGTGCGGGTCTTCTTCTGATTGGGGGTTGGCTGGTGGTGTCAGCAGCTGAATCAGCAGGCTGTGGCTCCTGGTTTCCATGCCCACTGCTGGCCTTGCACTTGGCCGCCATGCTACTCTGTCCCACCCTCTCATGCATGCCTCCGCTCCTCTGCTAGTGCCTCTTTCTCTGAGCTGCCGGAGAACTGAGGCACAAAAGCAGGGTCCTGCAACTCCTCATACTCCTCAAACAGCTCCTCTGACCACCCCACCACCTCTTCCACCCCAACATCCCCTGCCTCAGGCCGCCACTCAGCCTCAAAATCCGGTTGTGCTTGGCCCAGCACAACATTATCCTCCTCCAGTTCCACACCCTGAAATAGGCCCAGCATCTCCTCAACAACGGCCCTCAACTTGCTCCCGCTTGCTGGACTGAACGGCAATCCGATTTCGTCCAGGGAGGGGCAGGCTGCTGGACAAGTGCGGTGGAGTACTGGCTAGCACTCTCGCCTTGCAGCGCTGGGTCTCCGGTTCAAATCCCAGCCAGGGCAACATCTGCAAGGAGTTTGTATGTTCTCCCCTTGTCTCTGTCGGTTCTTCTGGGCACTCCGGTTTCCTCCCACATCCAAAAACATAGAGATAAGTTAATTGGCTTCCCTCTAAATTGGCCCTTGACTACGATACATGCACTACATAATACATACATAGACATATGACTATGGTAGGGATTAGATTGTGATTCCCCTCTGAGGGACAATAAAGTGACAAGACAATATACTCTGTACAGCACTGTGGAAGATGTCGGCACTATATAAATACTAAATAATATAATATACACTCGCCTAAAGGATTATTAGGAACACCATACTAATACGGTGTTTGACCCCCTTTCACGTTCACAACTGCCTTAATTTATTCAACAAGGTGCTGAAAGCATTCTTTAGAAATGTTGGCCCATATTGATGATAGGATAGCATCTTGCAATTGATGGAGATTTGTGGGATGCACATCCAGAGCACGAAGCTCCTGTTCCACCACATCCCAAAGATGCTCTATTGGGTTGAGATCTGGTGACTGTGTGGAACGCATTGTCATAGCACAGTGAACTCATTGTCATGTTCAAGAAACCATTAAATGATTCAAGCTTTGTGACATGGTGCAATATCCTGCTGGAAGAAGCCATCAGAGGATGGGTACATGGTGATCATGAAGAGATGGACATGGTCAGAAACAATGCTCAGGTAACACGTGGCATTTAAACAATGCCCAATTGGCACTAAGGGACCTAAAGTGTGCCAAGAAAACACCCTCCACACCATTACAACACCACCCTGCACAGTGGTAACAAGGCATGATGGATCCGTGTTCTCATTCTGTTTACGCCACATTCTGACTCTATCGAGACTCATCAGACAGGCAACATTTTTCCAGGCTTCAACTGTCCAATTTTGGTGAGCTCGTGCAAATTGTAGCCTCTTTTTCCTATTTGTAGTGGAGATGAGTGGTACCCGGTGGGGTCTTCTACTGTTGTAGCCCATCCGCCCCAAGGTTATGCGTGTTGTGGCTTCACAAATGGCTATTTCAGTCAACGCTGCTCTTCTATCAGCTTGCATAATCTGGCCCATTCTCCTCTGACCTCTAGCATCAACAAGGCGTTTTTGCCCACAGGACTGCCGCATACTGGATGTTTTTCCCTTTTCACACCATTCTTTGTAAACCCTAGAAATGGTTGTGCTTGAAAATCCCAGTAACTGAGCAGATTGTGAAGTACTCAGAATGGTCCCTCTTGCACCAACAACCATGCCACACTCAAAATTGCTTAAATCACCTTTCTTTCCCATTCTGACATTGTTTAGAATTCAGGAGATTGGCCTCGATTCATCAAGACTTAGCGAATTTGTTAACAGTTTGGTAAAATACCAAATTTGTTAACTTCATTTCAGGATTCATCAAAGTTATCTACAGCTGTTAGCGAACATTCGCTAACGATTCGGTAACGATTCGTTAATGATTCGCTAAAACGGAAGAAAGTGCAATTCACGAAAATGAAAGTGGGCGTGGTTTAGCGTTACATTTAGGATTAGTTATCTCCTTCACTGCTCTGTCGTTATTCCTGTCAGATCATTGCTGACAGAGAAGATGGAGCCATTTGAAGTGGTTATGTATCAGCTGAGAGTGATTCAAAGGTGCAGAAGGGCAAGAATAAGGTCTACAATCGTATCAATTTGCAAGAGAATAGATTTATTTGCTATAACAGGACATCTGCATTTCTCTTGAATCATCTTGTAAGAGAACACAGGCAGTGCCAGGGTTAACTAATTTGCTAGCTGCACTATATTTTTTTAGAAAAGGCTCCGATCAAATTGTGGGATTGTCCCAAGCCACTTACAGAATCCTGGTCCAGGTGTTAAGCCCTATTCAGAATGTTGCTACGTAGTGCTCAAAGGACTGCCTTTTACCCACAATTCCATGGGAATCTTATGGCCTTGTGTTAAATTACTGCTGTAAAATGGAAATATCGACACGTTACCGAATGGTTACCGATTGGTTACCGAATTCACACCGAATGAGGAAAAACCTTGATGAATACAACTAGAAATCGCTAAACTTCGAATTCGGTAATTTAACAAACTGGAAAAAGTTATCTCAAAGAGAATGATGAATCGAGGCCATTGTCTTGACCAGGACCACACCCCTAAATGCATTAAGTCTATTCTTAACTCAAGACTCTGAAGAATTATGGGAATTGGTTTAAAGCAGTGTTTCCCAACCCTGTCCTCAAGGCCCACCAACAGTGCATGTTTTGTGAAAACCCGCAGAGGTAGTTAATCAGCCCTACTTGGACACTAATTACCCCACCTGTGCATGTTCATGGTCTCCTGCAATACATTGGCAGGCCTTGAGGACAGGGTTGGGGAGCTCTGGTTTAAAGCAAGATTACAGTCAAGTTTTCCCCTCTTTAATTGATTTGCCATTATGTTGTAATAACTAAAGACTCCTGTTTAAAAAAAAAAAAAAAAGTAAAGCCTCTCTTTACCCAAAAAATGAATTTTACGTCTAATTCCTAACTATATTAGAGCTTTTACAAACAACCTGAAAAGAGAAATCTCATGCTGGTATCAAACTGTAGCAGACAAAATAGTAGACGTCAAAACTTCAGTAACCCAGATGCAAATCGAAAGAGCTTCCTGCCCAATCAGCAAAAACTACATTTTGCACTGAGAAACATTTTCACAAAATATATAGATTAGACCAGGGTGTCAAACTCAAATATGAAGTGGACCAAAATTAAACACTGGAACCAAGCGAGGGCCTGCCTCAATGTCTAGTGGCCACCTCCCTCCCTGGTGTATAGTGACCCCGTCCCTCCCCTATACAGTTCTTATACATTTCTCTGGTGCCTAGTGGCCCTCATCCCTCCCCTTTACGGTTCCCTGGTGTCTAGTGGCCCTCTATACATTTCCTGTACATTTATCTGGTGTCTAGTGTCCTTCCTCCCTCCCCTATACATTTTCCTGGTGACTAGTGACTCCTCTCTCCTTCCTCTATACATAATGCAAAGTGGGAAAACCACTTGAGGGCCACATTTGATGGCTCTGCAGGCCAGATTAGTTTTACATTGTATGGGTTAGATACTTATAGATAGACTCCTCACAAGTTCTTTTCAGACAGTCAAACCCCCCCCCCCCCCCCCTTTATGTTGGAGAAATTTTAAAGGTATTTAGTCACTTATATGAATATATTATGGTGCTGTCTTTTTATTCAAGAGGTTTGGACCATGGTGTCTGCACTTATAAGTGAAATAATAAGATACTCTATACCACCACATACTGCATTGGACTTTTACATATTAACTAAGGTGCAATTCAATCCCTACACAGATTGTTGGTCTCCCATATATTATGTACCACTAGACTACAAATCCTAAACACATGGAAGTCAGATACAACCACCTTCAAATCGCAAAAAGTGTCTCAAATCAAAGATTTAAAGATTAAAGTTAACTGTTTTTTTTTTTTCAAGACTAGCTCAGCTAAAACTATAATTCCTATATAATAAACCATACCACAGTGGCAAACACCTTAGTTTCCTTTTCTTAACCTGAGCCAGTTGCTTTCTATTTACAGTAATTAGTTGAAACTTCATGCCCATTCTCTTTGGTCCTTTTATACATGCAGTGCAGAATCTGGAAAATGTTAATGCCAGGCCTGTGGAGTAGAAGAGTTGGAGACATTTTTGGATACCTGGAGTAGGAATCTGTGGTTTCATAAACTGAGGAGTTGGGTGATTTTTATACCGACTCCACAGCCCTGGTTAATGCACAAGGAATCTTTCTACTCATTTATTGCATGGACTTTCAATTGTTCTTTCAGTCTAATGTTTCTCAGTAAAAACATTTATATCTCAAACCCAGTCAGTGTTATGTAAACCAAGTATGATAATTGGAATACACAGTTGTATCTTTATAGCATATGTTATATTATGTACCTGTGCATTTGTGATGTAAGAGAACATTTTATCTAATACTTGCATTTCTCAATCCATGTTCTGTTTTCTTTCTGTACATTTTTCAATAAAAATTTAAATATAAAACCATTTTAGCCACTTTTTTTTTAATAAGCATTTAACACTTCCCTTGGAGGCTTACCATGGAAATGAGCTGCAGGGACTGTGCTTTTACTGAACTCTCTCTGTGAGGAATTTTCTTTTTAACCTAAGTGCAGAAGATTCTGTGTGACAGTAAAGATGTGTACACGCGCACAATTGACAATCCCTCAGGTACAGACTAGCCAGCAAGCTCATGGTGACCCAGAACTCATTGGAGTGTGTGAGGGGCTACAATGGTCCTAAAAGCCCCCTTACTAAGATGCTAAGAAAAATAAAAGTTTGCTTTCTTAAAACAGAAAGAATTTACGCTAATTCAGATTGGAGTGAGCTCTGAGATGTCTCCCAGTGCATCACTGCTGAATATATGCAAATCAACCATTGTTACCCTTTGAAGCTAAGCACACCTCCAGAACCGCTGGAATGCAATGATGTGTCAGCTTGTTAATTTGTACAGAGCCATAATAATCCAACACTCATACAGATTGTTTCGGATTGTTTGATCCTCATCAGTGCATTGCATGTATTAATTTTTGTTCTATGGAGTAGGGCTTGTAACACCGATAGGTACAGACTAACCAGCAAGCTCATGGTGATAGTTTTGGAGCCGATTTTGTGAAATTGGACCGCCTACAATCTGTACATGTAAAAATTCTATCATGCTTGGCTAGTGCTATATCCCTTTGTGCTGCATTTTTTCCCCCCAGATAATGTTGCCCATCCTCCCTAGAACAGGGCAAGGACATGAAACTTGTATGGTAGTTCTGCGCTTTTGCCCATTTGTATTACAAAAACCATTGTTCCATCTTTTATAGTTTTTAAGATATTAAAGTTTGTATAAGGGTCAAAAGTTCACTAAGCCTGCCTATATCAGGGTACATCTGGATGAGCGTTTGACCTTCCCAAAAACTTTACTCATATTTTCACTAAGATCAATCAGATTGAAAGAAAAAATCATATTTAATCTATCTAGATCACGAAAGAATCCAACTTGTGATTATTTCCGCACCAGTAATGATCATGTCTATAAGAAAAATCCACCAAGCAGAACAATAATTTCTTTAAAAAAGCTATCGACAAATATTATTATTTACTAAAAATTGTAGCTTCTCTGTTTTCATGTAATACGATCTGAAAAATATTATTGTTCACTAAAATGAAAATTAAGTCAAAATAAGCATACACAAGTCATACTTGCCTTCCATGTAGTCTACTCCTCAGTGTCTTTCTCCTGTCCCGCGTCCTGTTTGTTCACTGTGATCCAGGGAATTTTCCGTCCTCCATTTTGAAAATGGCCATTACCCATAACAGCTTTCTGGTCAGCACACAGTTAAACTGTAACTTCGCCCACTTGAGCCATAGGGAAACATGGACATTACCTGGTACATCAGTTTTCCTCTCAGCTATAACGGACAGCAACTGATATATTTCAGATCTGACAAAATATATTGTCAGAACTGGAAGGGATTATTGTCAGAAGAAAATGGTGAGCTTCGGAGAGGAACTGATGGCAAGGTAACTATGTAATGTTCATTTTACGTTACCTCACGTGTTTATTTTAAATATTTTTACTCAGTACAGGTTCTCTTTAAGGGATACAACAATGTTTTTTGCAGCACTTACAGGTTAGTTAGTGAGGCTGGGTGACATTTCAGTCTAAAGAAAAAATAATTGCTATTACAAGTATCTTAAAATGGAAAGCAGCGCAAATCGTTTTTCCAGCACTCTTTGGGCGGTTGGGGCTCTGCAGTGGTGGCATGCGATTCTTTTGAGAATCAGGGGTTTACTGGTAAAGAATAGAAGCTCGATCTGCACGTGGCCATGTTTGCTGCATCACACAACTAAGTTTTAGCAGGAATTTTGGTATTTTCTGCTAGAATCCTGTGCTAATGGATCTTGAGTTGTTTTATTATATTAGAATAAAAAAAAATATTTTTTTACTGAAACTCAAACGCATATTCAGTTTTGTACATTAAATAACAGGGTACAAATTTGAGATCACCATACCACATGAGGAGTTCCCAAGAGCCATGTCTGTGAGGCAGCTTCTCAGGAAAATTGAGAAGTGGGTTTTATTGAATCCGACATCGTGACTGAAATCCGTGATCGGTCCGCTATCACTGATTTCAATTACGGATTTGGCCGATAAAGCGGAAATCCGTGAATGGGGAAATTATGTCACTGGGCCAATCGGATGCCCCCAGTGTAGGCCCTAGCAACCAATCATAGGAGGGGAGGCTCTGCCCTCCCCCCCCCCCCCCCCCCCCCACCCCCAGTATATAAAGTGGCAGCCATTGCAGGAGCTCCGTCCTTGCTAGACTCTGTGGCACTGAGAGAGCATCTCCAGGCCATATTGTAGAAAGCAAGAGTGTAAAACACAACGTTCTCCCTCATTTCATTGCTCTATTACTGTATTTGATACTTGTATTTAGCTAGCTAGCCAGTGATTAACTTCAGTTAGTTTTAGTCAGTGTAGTTGTCAGTGACAGTCTATTGAGTGCTGTGCTTAGTGCAGGCAGGCGTTCACTGCTTTTACTGCTCTATTACTGTATTTGATACTGGTATTTAGCTAGCCAGCCAGTGAGTGATCAACCTAAGTTAGTTGTAGTCACTCAGTGTAGTCAGTGATATTGTACTGTGCCAGCGTGCAGTTACTTTGCTGTGCGTAGTGCAAGCAGGCAAGTGGAAAACCTCTCTGAAAAACGCTAGATCAGAGCAGTTTTTCCATGCGTTTTTGTTACAGAAGCTGTTCAGTAACAGCTTTACTGTAACATATTTGAAATCTGCTACACAAAAACGCTCCAAAAAACGCTATACATGTTTGGACAACATGCCTAGAATAGCTCTGAAATCTTGCTTCAAAAACCTCTAGCGTTTTTGCAGATCTGCTAGAGGTTTTTTGGTGTGCACTGGGCCTAACTGAGTTCCCATTCATTGATCTCCGGGCTAATGGACGGCGGCACGAGAGCGTGTGATCAGCTGCACCAGTGCGCAGCAGCCTTTTGGATGTAGCAGATACGTCCAAAAGGCTAAAGTAGTTAAAAAAAAATAAATCAATAAATAAAGCCCCCTGTTATATACCATCTGTCCCCACACACACATATTGACAGTAAAAAGCAGAACTCTTTTCACCTACAAATCTTGTGCACGGAGAATGTCTGCCAGCAGCCATGGCAGGAGAGGGAGTGCCATCGCCGCCACCGCATCTGGGACTGGTCCACTGTCAGAGAGAGGGCACTCAGTGGATGCAGCAGAAAGGCGTCCAGCAGCAGCACAGTGGGTGCTGTTGGCACCCAATTTCAGCACCTTGGGTCGCCGTGTGGCCATTCAAGAATAGCAGGTAGAGGCAGTGGTGAAGATGATGGCGGAGGAGCAGTCCATCACTTGTTCCCAGACCTCCGCTTTGACCAGCACTCCCAGCAGCAGTACTAGCAGCAGCAGGCAATGCCCCCCCCCCCCCTCAGGATGCTTTTAACATCCACCCTAGCAGCCCGGTGTCTGGGAGCGTCTTGCTGGCTGCTTTTGAGGATATCATCATGGGGCCTCATGTGGAGGAGGTTGTGCTCCGGCCAACACAAGCAGATTTTGAGGAGGAAGAGGGGTCTGTGTCGTGGGGGGGGGGGGGGGGGTGGGGGGGGGGGGGGGGGGGGCAGATCAGGAAAAAAGCTTTTCCTAACAACAAGAATGATTGTCAGGACTGTCCTGGGGGGGGGTGTTTACGTCCCCAATATGGAATTTCCATTTGTCCACCTGGAATGCAAGCTATGCAGTGTGTAACTCCTGAAAAAAACCTTGAGCCGTGGGCGCAATGTGGTCAAGATGGATACCTCATCCCTCTAGACCCACTGAAGAGCTATCACCAGAATGTTTTTTGCAGAGTTTAAGAGGCTGAAGGACCAGGTGATCAGAGCAGGAGACCCACCGCACGACATTCAGGAGCAGCAGCAGCATCCCTCCCTCATGGTTGTGAAGGCGCCGCAGCACAAAAACGCACCACTTCCTGCAGTGCGTCCTCGGCAGCTCATGCCGCAGACATTGAGGGTGGTGAGGCCAGCCAGTCCTCATTGGCCTCCTGCTCTCTCCAGTACTCCCTCCTCAGCTTCCCCTGCAGGATATTGGCAGACCCTGCTGAGCGACAGCTTGCATGGTTTGACCAAGCATCTGCCTCCTGGCCACAGGCGCATCCGGAAGCTGACCGGCTTGCTGGCCCGGGCCATGTGATCCCAGCTCCTTCCATACTGTCTGGTGCAGGAGGGGAGTGATATGCGCATGCTGCTCCAGTTTGGGATCCCAGAGTTGCGAATCCCCAGCCGCCGCTACTTTTCAACTTTTCCATCTCAGCACTGTAAGATTTTGTGGTGGCAAACATGGCCCATTTGCTTGACCACACCATGGGCGAGCAGGTCCATATCACCATGGACTCGTGGAGCAACTGATTTGGGACAGGCCGCTATCTATCCATTACTGCGCACTGGGGGACATTGGTGGGAAGGGGGATGAGAAGAACGCAGCAGCTGGCACGGCAGCAGGCCAGTTGGTGGTGCCATTAGGGGGGATGCAGCAGGCTCCTCTGATCCCATTCCCTCCACACTTCTCAAGCAAGCCCACCTCAGCAGCAGCGCAAAGCCTCGCCACTGCCGAGCGCTGCTGAAATTGGTCAGCCTGGGGAAGGAGAAACTGCCGGCTGCCTACATTCTGGCCAACCTCAAGGAGTAGGAGCAGATGTGGCTGACCACCAGAGGCCTCAAAGTCGGTTATGTGGTGTCCGCTAATGGTGCCAACCTGGTTTCTGCAGTGCACATGGGACAACTTGAGCACATCCCCTGCTTGGCCTACGTCCTTAATTTGGTGGTGAAGCGCTTCCAGTGCACCTACCCGGGGATGAACCAGCAGCTGCAACCCTGGCAGACCTGTAGCGGCATGAGAGCCTGCCATCACACCGCCTGATCATAGATGTCCCAACTCGCTGGAACTGGACCCTGGCGATGTTGCAGCGGTTGTGGCAGCACAAGATGGCTGTCAGCAGGTACATCTGTGAGGCAAACGTCTATGGCTCCACCAACCTGCAGCTGATCTCCTTAGCTCAGTGGACACAAATGCAGCAAGTGTGCCTTGCTCCCTTCCTGCAAGGAACCAACATGGTGAGCCGGGAGCGGGCATCAGTCTGTGAATGGGTGCCCCTGGTTTGCCTGCTGGACAGGGCACTGCGATCTGATGGCAGAGGGGGGAGGTAGCCCTGACCCATCTGGAGCAGTTGTTAGCACAGTCCACCTCACAGGAGGAGGATGACGATGACTTTCAGATAGTGGAGGAGGAGTTGGAGGTCCCTAACCTGGATGCTGAGGGGGAGCATCAGAGCGCCGCTGCCGTTGTGTGGGAGTGGCGGTTTCAGGAGGACATGGCGCAGAAAGACGAGGACAGGCATGTCCTCTCGAGGGGGCGATGACAAAGATGTGTCACAGTCTGCCAACAGGGATGCTCTCACAAGTAATAACAGCCATGGGGAAGAGGCAGACAGGGATACTCTCACGAGTAATAACGAGTGTGTAAACACTCAAATTGATGATTTAAATGAGCATTATTTAGCTCAGGTGTGCGGCGGGGACATAAAGGGTTAGTTACCCATAATTCCGCGTCCTCCCTGCGCTCCAAATACCTTGCATGCGTCCTATTGGACGCGTTGCAAGCCTCGCTTTTGGCCTCTTCCTCCTTGAAGGAGGAAGTGAGTGGTGATGAGGCTTGAAACACGTCCAATAGGACGCGTGCAAGCTATTTGGAGCGCAGGGAAGTGCCAGAATTATGGGTAACTAACCCTTTATGTCCCCGCCCCACACCTGAGCTATTAATGCTCATTTAAATCACAAATTTGAATGTTTACACACTCGTTATTAGTTGTGAGAGCATCCCTGTCTGCCAGTGCCTGCCTCTTCCACATGGCTGCGCACATGTTGCACTGCCTTCACGTGAAAAGGAGGACATCTGAATTATCTTGATCCTGGACCCGCGTCTGAAGTGGAAGTTGGGACAGTTCGTCACCATCCACCACTGAGCGCCGTACAAGGGAGTTGCAGGGGGCCCTTGTGCACAGACTGCAGGAAGCATTCTGAAAGGCAAAAGGGAATGGGGAGAGCACTCCAATGGTGCGTTACCTTTAGTTGTATATAAAAACATGCTTATGTATTGCACTTACTATTTGAATAGTGTAATAGAGCGCATCTGTGCCGATGCCTGCAGGTCGCCTCGTTCTATGACAGCCTGATCAGGGCTGGCAACGTAGATGGTGCGGTGAGCGGGGCTACTGGCGGTGGGAAGCGATGCACACTTGCCATCTAACATCACTACCGGTCTCGGGGCTTAGCTGCGCCGTCTGGTGATTATACGGCTTAGACAGCTGGATCACATAGAGAAGCGTCCCTGGTTGCTTAGTGATCATTAAGCAACCAGCCGTGGAAGTCCTGTCCTGCCCCCCTTCCAGTGTCCTCTCCGAGAGATGCTTCAGTGCGGCCGGTGGTGTGGTCACCGAAAAGCGCTCTCGGCTGTCCGATAACTCTGTGGACAAACTGTCCTTCCTCAAAATTAGCCAGGCTTGTGTGGAAGGTGAGTTCCTGGCTCCTGCTGTCGGCGACATGGGGACATGAAGTGGCTGCGAATTTTAATAATGCCTGCCTTTCCAATGCAAGTTACAACCTACTCCTAATTGGCCTGGTTCATTAAATTTTTTGCTGTGGTGCCACCTGTCATGTCCCATGACCTCATATGCTGCTGCTGCGGACACGCGCTGCTCTTCCTGCTGCGGCATTTCCCTCCAGGCAGTCTGTGTTCCCACTGCCAGGGTCCACGAATGTTGTAATGTTTGTGTGGCATTTTCATGCTGTGGTACCACCAGTGAGGTGCCATAGTTTTCTGTGCTGCTGCTGAGTGCTGATAACACACCTTAGTCCTCCTGCTGCCGTCGCTGTTGCATTTCCCTTCTGCAGTCTGTGTTCCCACCGCCAGGGTCTATGGACAACTCTGCTGCCATGTCATTGCTGTTGCTGCAAAAAAAAAAAAAAAAAACCTCTGGGTGTTACTGTGGTGTTGTCCACTCATCCTCCTCCAGTGGTACCACCGCGAGGTGCCATTGGGACTCCGCACCTGCCTGCATGGTAGTTTGCTAGGGACTCTGTGATTGCTTAAAGCAGTGATTCCCAACCGCTGTGCCGCGGCATGGTGCCAGGTGTGCCGTCCAGTACGCTGGAGGGGGGAAGCAGCGCTAGGAGGGGCAGTGGAGGCAGCGGTGGGGAGGGGGGAAATATCCCCCCCCTCCCTCACCTGGGACCCCTCCTTCTGCCTCTCTCCCCCTCCATTTAGCGGTGGCAAGTGCAGGGCGGCGGGGAGACATGCGCAGACTTACCACTTCTGCGTTCCAAGCGCCGACAGCGTCATGTCGTCAGATCTCCGCCTTCAATGCCGCCCACTGTGCTTCCTGATTAGCAGAAGAGCAGTGGGCGGCATTGAAGGCGGAGATCTGACGACATGACGCTGCCGGCGCTTGGAACGCAGAAGTGGTAAGTCTGCGCATGTCTCCCCGCCGCCGAGCCGCCCTGCACTTGCCACCGCTAAATGGAGGGGGAGAGAGGCAGAAGGAGGGGTCCCAGGTGAGGGAGATGGGGGATATTTCCCCCCTCCCCACCGCTGCCTCCACTGCCCCTCCTTCTAGCGCTGCTTCCCCCCCTCCTGGGCATCTATACTGGGGGGAACTGTACTAGCTATACTGGGGGCAACTAAACTAGCTGTACTGGGGGCAACTAAACTAGCTTTACTGGGGGCAACTAAACTAGCTTTACTGGGGGCAACTAAACTAGCTTTACTGGGGGCAACTAAACTAGCTTTACTGGGGCAACTAAACTAGCTTTACTGGGGCAACCAAACTAGCTTTACTGGGGGCAACCAAACTAGCTTTACTGGGGGCAACTAAACTAGCTTTACTGGGGGCAACTAAACTAGCTATACTGGGGGCAACTAAACTAGCTACACTGGGGGCAACTATACTAGCTATACTGGGCACTACCTACCTATGCTAGCTATGCTGGGCACTATGCTAGGTATGCTGGGCACTATACTAGCTATACTGGGTACCATACTAGCTATCTGGGCACTATACTAGCTATACTGGGCACTTTACTGGCTATACTGGGGCACTACCTACCTATACTGGGGCACTACCTATCCATACTGGGACTATACTAGCTATACTGGGGCACTATACTAGCTATACTGGGGCACTATACTGGGGTAACTATACTAACCATACTGGGACAACTAAACTCCCTATACTGGGGCAACTATGCTAGCTATGCAGCCGCACCCCAGCCCCCCCCCCCCCCCCCCATAGCCTGCTACACACGGCACTGTCCACTAGGTCGCGCAAACACCCGCGCGCCCCCGCCGTTCCCCGGAGAAAAATATGGTCAAAGTGTTCCCCGGGCCGTAAAAGGTTGGGAATCACTGGCTTAAAGTGTATTTCCCTGTTTAAAACCAATTATTACCAATTAATAGCCACATTTAAAGTGGTAATTTTAACTTTAAAAGCGATTTTCTCAAAAACTAAGAGTTCTTTTTGAATTTTTTTTTAATAGTAGCCACTTCTCACCTTTTTATAATCTTTGCAATTTTGGTGATTGTAGCATGTATGGGGCTTTGCTATTAATGTTAAAGTCAAATCCGTGATCATGTAATCATGGCTAAAATCTGAGTCGAATTCGGAGTTCCGTTTCAAATCACGATCACGGCGTATCCTGATTTCGATTCTGCCGTGGTCATATTTACTCGAATTTGTGATCAGGGGCATCCGAGCAACACCAGCAGAAACAGGTTCTTGATTTTTTTTATTTATGATGGAGAGCAGTGGCGATCCTATGTAAACCAGCAAACCTTGAATCCATGATTTAAATCTCATTTATTAAGTGGTTAACTTGGGTCATATCAGATCATATTGAGGATTGCTAAAACATAAGATACCTGAAGAAGTTGACCAGACCCACAAAATGCATTGTGAAGTGCCAAATAAAAACCATTTTTTTTAATCCTTTAATTTTTACTTCTCTTTTTTGAAGTATGTTTGAAATTTGATATTTTTTTTTCTGTATACAATATAGCATGATTGGCTAGTCATACTTTGCCATGTTCATTGATATACACAATACTAAACAGTACAAAATGTGCTTGTAAATGCCATGTGCTATCATGCTTCATATACATTTGCACTGAACTTTGGGTTAAAGTTCTCTTCTTCTTTTACAGATTCTGTTTCCATATTGCGTTGTGACAAGCTTAGTGGTAAGAGATGAGCTTGTTTAACCTTGACCGCTTCAAATTTGATAAAAGCAAAAAGGGGGTCCCAGCTTCTACAGAGCAGGGCGGATCAAGCAGACCCGGCACTCCAGAATGTGAAGAAAAACCTAGTATGTGATTTGCTTCCAGTGTTGTTTCTTATACTGATGTATTTAGGATTTATTTCCCCTGTCTTATTCGCAATTGATTTTGATTAGTTTTTCCAAGAGGCTTCTAAAGAAATTTGAGTAGGGGTGGGGGATCTCTGCTAGTGCTTGATTTTCCAGTGGGGTCCCAGTGCACTTCCATTGCACTTCATTCAATCAAAGATGCGCCCCTTCTTCGCCTCCCACAGCTAAAGATGCACCTCTTTGCCACTACCTGCAGCCACGCTACCCTACACACGGGGTACGCGTGTTGCGGCGACGGTTCGCCCGTGTGTATGACGCGCGCGCCCCGAACCGTCGCCCGTCGGAGCTGTCGCCAGGCGATTGACATGTTCAATCGCCAGCTACAGCCGTCGCCGCAACCTCGCCGGAACTGTCGCTAGCCCCGCATGTGTATGCGGGCTAGCGACAGCTACCCACACACAGTACACGGAGCATCCGGCGGGGGGGAGGAACCTCGGCGACAGCTTCCGCCGCATCGCTAATCCCTCTGCTGCCGTGTGTATGCAGAGGGACTTGGCGACGAGCTGTCGCCGAACTGTCTCTGAACTGTCGCGCACACGCTCCCGTGTGCAGCGACAGCTACAATTGTTCCCCCGTGAGTACTTAAATGATGAAAAAAAAATTCTACCTGAATCCAGATGTCTTTGGGAACCTCTCTGCCCATTTTCACGGCTCCCTGCTGCTTTTTTTTTAATCTAAAATCTATAAAGTTTGATTTAATCTGGCAACATGGCCGCAGCCCCCAGGATTTACTGTATTTTTCGGACAAGACACATTTTCTCCCCAAAAAGTGGGAAGAAAAAGTCCCTGCATCTTATAGTTCGAATATAGGGAGTCCCCCGACTTGCGAACCCTCCAACCCGTCGCAATGTCAGGGACTCCCTGTATTGTTCCTGTGTCCTGTGCTCTTACTGTTGAAAGTAATTAGCCGCAGTCACTATTACTTCATCCTAAGTGTGTGCGGCGATCAGCTGCTGTCCCCCTCTGTGCCCCTGATGTGCACTCCGTGGTCGTGGTGACATGCTCTACTTCTGCAAACGTAATTAACTGTGGCAGCCGCTGGCAGGTATCCCTCACCTCCTTTGAGCCTGCGGCAATCGGCTGCTTCCATCTCTCACTCTTTCCCCCTAGACCTGGTCGCGTCAGTAATGACGTGACCTAGAAGTGCTGGTGCTAGGGGGAAAGAGTGAGAGACAGAAGCAGCTGATCGCGGTAAGCTCCAAGGATGTGAGTGGTACCTGCTGGCGGCTGCTACTGCTAATTACGTTTGCAGAAGCAGAGCAGGACACCGCGGCCACGGAGCGCACACAACAAGATGAGGTGAGTAATAGTGGTTGCCGCTAATTACTTTCAACAGGGGACACAGGGGGGGCGCAAGAGGCAGACCCAGAGGGGAACAGGAGTAGGACACCAAGGGGGACAGGAGGAGGATACAATAATTGGGGGAGAACATCTACAAGACGCCCCTGGACCATAGACGCACCAGGTTCAGTATATTCCCCCTCCCTGGTTTTTGCCTTTTATACCTAGGTATGTCTTAAAGTCTGGAGCATCTTAGTCTGAAAAATCCGGTATATATAAAAAAAAAAAAAAAAGCACTGGGGAGCTGTGAAAATGGGACAGAGGTGGTCCTGAAGACATCTGGAATCGGGTAGTATTTTTTTTTTTTATCTTTTGGAAACTTTCATATTTTCTTTAAGGCCCATTCACACTCGAGCGATTAGCGGGCATATACCGCTAATTGCCCGTGATCACTAGCGCTTTCTAAAGTGCTAGCACAATGTTAACTTTATGGCAGTGATCTCATGCTAGACGCAAAACGCGCTACATGCAGCATTTTTTTGTGTTTTTTTTTTTGCAATGTATTTCAATCGTGATTGCTCAAAAAAAAAGTGAAAATGTCCAGTGATGTTTACGTGTTAATCCCGTAAAAATCACCTGTGCAAAATGTTAGTGATAATGGCTAGCTTTTTGCATTTGTAAGTGTCAGTGTTCTTCCCAGGCTCTTTTAGCCGGGTGTTCCACCTGGCTAATTTTAATGAGCACCCGGCTATCGTCGGCTCACCTCCTCATATGCAATAAGCAGAGTTGTGAAGGGCCATACATGCATACCTCACCCAGCTACTTTTTCATGTCACCCAGTTGTAAAAAAATTCTGGGGAGAACACTGTGTGTGAAAGGGTGAACCAACCCTAAGGGCCCAATCAGCTCTTTTTAAGCACTAGTGATTTGAAAAGCTTGTGCTAATGTAATGCTGTGTGGTTTTTAAAAAATGTAATTGTACTCGCATAGCTTTACAATTAGCAAGAGCTTTTTAAATCACAAGCACTTAGAAAATCGCTTGTGTGAACAAGCCCTTAGGGCCTGTTCAGACTATCTGCGTATGAAGAATGCGTTTAAAATCAAAGAAACGCAAGTTGAAAAACGCATGCGTTTTTCTTGCGTTCTAATGCGTATTCTATTGCGTTTTGCACACACACGTGACCCAGGGGGAAAAAAAAAATTATGGGAACCGCAGAGGAAAACGGACGCTAAAAACGCAATACTACGCGTTTTTGATACGCGTCCATAGACTTTCATTGCGTCCGTTTCTATGCGTAACGCACAGAACTGCGTGCAGCAATGCGGATGAGAAACGTATGCGTCTCATACGCATACATGTGAACTAGCCCATTCAAAAGCATTAGGAGCCGTTCCTATTCGTTTTTGGTACCCAGACACGTTCCCTGAAAACGTCCAGGAACGCGCATAGTCTGAACAGGCCCTTAACCTCCTGAGCGGTATGGACGAGCTCAGCTCGTCCATCACCGCCGGAGGCTGCCGCTCAGGCCCTGCTGGGCCGATTTTTATCAAATAAAGTGCAGCACACGCAGCCGGCACTTTGCCAGCCGCGTGTGCTGCCTGATCGCCGCCGCTCTGCGGCGATTCGCCGCGAGCAGCGGCGAAAGAGGGCCCCCCTAGCCGCCTGAGCCCTGCGCAGCCGGAACAAAAAGTTCCGGCCAGCGCTAAGGGCTGGATCGGAGGCGGCTGACGTCAGGACGTCGGCTGACGTCCATGACGTCACTCTGCTCGTCGCCATGGCGACGATCTAAGCAAAACAAGGAAGGCCGCTCGTTTATTCTGGGCGCCGGAGGCGATCGGAAGAACGCCTCCGGAGCGCCCTCTAGTGGACTTTCATGCAGCCAACTTTCAGTTGGCTGCATGAAATAGTTTTTTTTTAATTAAAAAAAAACCCTCCCGCAGCCTCCCTGGCGATCTCAATAGAACGCCGGGGAGGTTAAAGACTCAGCAGACTTAATAAATAGACAATGCAAGAGAACTATGTTTTTTGAGCTATGATTTTTGAAATGGGTTAGATATTGTCATCATGGGAGAAATGCTAGAATTTTTAAAGTTTAAAATTTGCTTTTTTTTTTTCTACTTTTTTCTTTTTTCATTTGTAGTTTTAAAAGAGTAAAATAAAAAAAATTTGAACTTTTTTTCGTTTTTTTTTTTTTTTTTTTTTTTTTCAGTGACCAGCATCCCAGAAACTCCAGAAAACAAGAGGCTAAACAACGTGTCTTTTTTTGCAAAAGATAAAGGTGTTAGTTTTCTGAACTCTGATTCTGAAAATGAGGACCATGAAAGTAAACCAGGTTTAAGTTCTGAACACAGAAAAACACACCCAAGGGAAGAGTAAGTAACTGGTGGTTTTGAGATATGCAGTTGTCTGTAGAAACAACTGCCAGAATTTAGAGGTTGGCTTTCCTAGATTGTATTTTTTTTTTTTTTTTTTTTGAATCTTGGTTAACAATTCATATAAATAGTCCACTGTCCTAATGAACACATTTTATTGCTGAAGATCTGAACTGTGTATGCATATGCTTGATTTTCATTTTGCAGGAAACGTAAAAGTGCACAATAAAATTGAAGCTAAACATAATTACTTCTTGCTTGTGATTCTGTGAAATGCTGGTAGACTCAGTGAAAACTAACGCAAATAAATGACTTTATCATGCTGGTTTCCTAATGCAATTGTACAAACTCACAAATTTACGATAAAGCAGTGGTCCCTAATCTTTTTAAAGTCGTGACACATCACGCCAAGCGATCAGACCTCCTTGACACACAACCCCCCCCAATAAAACGCCCTCAGACTCAGTATAGCTAAGTAGGTAGCCAAGTATAGGTACCCTCAGTATAGGTAGCCAAGTGTAGGTGCCCTCATTATAGGTAGCCAGGTGTAGGTTCCCCCAGTATAGGTAGCCAGGCATAGGTGCCCTCAGGATAGGTAGCCAGGAGTATGTGCACGGTGTAGGTGCCCCCAGTATAGATAGCCAAGAGTAGGTGCCCTCAGGACAGGTAGCGAGGTGTAAGTAACCCCAGGAGAGCTACCAAGGTGTAGGTGCCCTCAGGATAGGTAACGAGGCTTAGGTGCCCTCAGGATAGGTAGCGTGGTGTAGGTGCCTTTCAGGATAGGTAGATAGGTGTAGGTGGCCTCAGAATAGGTAGCGAGGTGTAGGTTTCCTCAGGATAGATAGCTAGGTGCCCTCAGGATAGATAGCTAGTTGCCCTCAGGATAGATAGCTAGGAGTAGCTGCCTTCAGGATAGGTAGCAAGGTGTAGGTTCCCTCAGGATAGATAGCTGGGAGTAGGAGCCCCTAGTAGCATGTGCTGGCGGTGGGTCACTCGCCAGCTCCATGCGTTCCAGCGCAGTCTCCCATCACCACATCTGTTTCCGTTACGTGCATAGTTAGAGCAGAGCTACAAGAAAATGGCAGCCGTTGTCTGCATTGGTGGACACCAGCTTCCATTCTCTTGAAGCCCTGCTCTAAATATACAGGCGGATCTCAAAAGCAGGGAGGGGATAAAGCGGGGAGATGCTGCGAGCAGCGACACTTAGCCGGGGATGTCACACTGGTTGGAAAGCACTATGTTAAAAGGTTAGAAGACAGGAGGGATGTTGTGCTGACAAGATGACCAAATAATACTGTTGAAATTAAATATATAGAGCGGGTAAGATGGAAAAAATTAAACCGAGGGACGATCATTTTAAGACTAGGGATGCTCATTCGGATTCCGTGGAAATGCAATATCCGCATTTCCAATAGGACTGCGGAATTACTAGTGCGGTAAACAGATTTCTGCGGAAAATCCGCTTACCACTATGCAGTAATTTTAAGTCAATCAGAAGATTCAGAATGAATAAACCAATCAGAGAATGCGGATTTAGGCGGAAATGTTGGCGGAAAATCCGCATTACCGATATTCTGTAATTTTAAGCCAATTGGAAGCAGAGCCGGGACAAGGTCCTCCAGCACCCAAGGCTGAGACACCAAAGTGCGCCCCTCCATCCCTGTCACCCGAGCCATCAAACACTGATTGCTATTAGACTAAGAAGCGCCACAGGGCCCACAACCTCCCCAACACCTTAATATCTAGTTATTTCTATCCCCTTTTCTTATTTCTTTCTGCTTCAAACACAATTAGGAATGACAGCTGAATGAATTCTGCGCCCCCTCCTACACTGCGCCCTGAGGCTGGAGCCTCTCCAGCCTATGCCTCGGCCCGGCCCTGATTGGAAGACTCAAAATCGCAATGAATAAGCCAATCAGAAAATGTATTCTTGTGGAACTCCGCTTACCGATATTCTGTAATTTTAAGCAGAAGACTTAGAATGAATAAGCCAATCAGAGAATGCGGAAATCTGCATGGGAAAGCGGTAGGGGTAATCGACATTGGCGGAAATCTCTACTTTAGCACTTCTAAAACATCTAGAAATCTCCTTCACTTGTTTATAGACCTGAACAAGGTATGCTTAGGAGTGATAAAACAGAAAAAGGTGTCCTGCCAAAGTAATATTCATCATGTGTATCTCACATCTTTTAATATGTTGAAGATTAATCCAAATACTACAAGTGAAATGCTGTTTTGTATTAGTTCTGATCAGATGACACACGTTTCCATAAGTTTATTGGAGAAAAAAAATGTAATTTTTTTTTTTTAATGTTTGCAACCTGGTAAGCACCAGTACAGATGCTTTCTATAACTGAGGGTGTTAATGTAGTGTCACACTGCTCTTCCCCTTGCCCACTCCTGTGAGTAGTCATTAGACAGCTGTTATGGGGAGACAGCTGTGATATAGCCCCGGTACAAGAAGAGTTTAAACTCCTGCTGGGAAATGTCATAGAGCATCTCTTTTGATACCCAATTCAGAGAGGAAGTTAAGTGACCACAAGTGTGCTTCCTGCTAGTCCATCTTGTTTTATATTTCCTTTTATTGAGGTTTTACTCACTACCAGAAACAAACATTTCTAATCATTTAATAATTTATTTCTTTACATTAGGTTTGATTTAAACTGGCTTACAATAGTGATGTGATACATTTGCTATGAATATTCATTTGATGATAACACTGCACTTTTCTTTAAGGGACAAAGATTCTGATTCTGTGACTGATAATTCAGATGAGTATCCTTTAGAAGAGGGCTCTACAAAACGCATATCTCAGGTGAAGATTGAGACCAAAGATGAAACTCTTGAAAAACTTCAAGAAATATTCCCACAAAGGACCACTGAAGAACTGTTGCAGGTAATGTGGTGTAATATAGGCCTGGGACCGAGTAAGGCCCCGTTCACACTGCACACGTTTCCAGCCGGGTTTTGGAAATGCGTGCAGGTGGCTGACACGCACGACATCAGACATTGCATAGAGTGCAATGTCTGATGTTCACACTGCATGTGTTCCGGACCTGTGCGGTCCGGGAACGCATGCTGCACGCATTTTTTTATAAAAACGCATGGCTGTCCCATTCACTTTTCAGTGATGGGATCAGCCACGCAACGCACACAAACGCGGATGGCGTGCGTTCGTACGCGTTGCGTTCCGTGTGCGTGCCCGTCCGCGTTTGTGATGTGAACGGGGCCTTACAGCACTTTTCTGAGCGCTTGTGATTTAAAAAAAAAAAAAAAAAAAAGCTTGATAATGTAGTGCTTTGTGTGATTTTCTAACAATCCACCTTAGCATTACATAAGCAAGTGCTTTGCAAGTCAGAAGTGCTTGGAAAAGTGCTGTTAGTGGGATTCAGGCCTTAATCCGATGCAAACCTTACAGTAGTTCCAGCTCTGTAGAAATCATGTTGGCAATAAGCAGTGTTAGCCAGGCATCCACATAAAGCATTAGTGTGAAGTAGGATATTTGTCTCAAATAGCAGAAATAGATTGGTTAGCCGTTTTCAGAAAAGATAGGCTGCTTGTTTATAGCTACTTTGGCATTGGCTGCTGCTATTGAAAAAAGACACGTTTTATACGAGTATTGAAGAGACACTGAAGCGAAAAAAAAATTGATATTATGATTTGTATGTGTAGTACAGCTAAGAAATAAAACATTAAGATCAGATACATCAGTGTAATTGTTTCCAGTACAGCAAGAGTTAAGAAACTCCAGTTGTTATCTCTATGCAAAAAAGCCATTATTCTCTACGACTTTCAAAGTGTCTTCTGACTTTTATTATCTCAACTGTAAGTGAACAGTTTTCTTTTTATCTGCCAGAGGAGAGGTCATTAGTTCACAGACTGCTCTGAAAGAATCATTTTGAATGCTGAGTGTTGTGTAATCTGCACGTATTAGAGAATGATGCATTGTTAGAAAACACACTATATACCTGAAAACAAAAATATGAGAATATTTTCTTTGCTGCTAATCTTCTAGTAATTATTCATAGTACACAACCAATTCATTATATCATATTTTTTTTCCGCTTCAGTGTCTCTTTAAGCATTCTTTATGCAGTGCAAATATTATTTTCTTTTGGTGAAATAAGTGTCAGGTTCAAAGGAACCTAAACTGAAAAGGATATGTATTTTTCCTTTTAAAATAATACCAGTTGCCTGGCCCTCCTGCTGATCTGTGTTTCTAATACTTTTAGCCACAGCCCCTCAACAAGCATGCAGATCAGGGGCTCTGACTGAAGTCAGACTGGATTAGCTGAATGTTTGTTTCAGGTGTGTAATTCACCTACTACTGCAGCCATAGAGATCAGCGGGACTGCCAAGCAACTGTTAGGCCTAGTGCACACCGGAGCGTTTCCGCTGCGGTTTGCGATCTGCTTGCGGGTGCGGATCTGCTAGGGTAATGCATTTCAATGGGGTGGTGCACACCAGAGCGGGTGGCGTTTTGCAGAAACGCATACTCCCGGGCTGCAGCAGATTTTGGATTGCGGATGCGTTTCTGCCTCAATGTTAAGTATAGGAAAACCGCAAACCGCTCTGAAAAACGGCACTTCAGAGCGGTTTGCCAGGCGTTTTTTGTTACAGTAGCTGTTCAGTAACAGCTTTACTGTAACAATACATGAAATCTACTACACCAAAAACGCTACACAAAACCGCAAAACGCTAGCTGAAACGCTGCAGAAAAATAAGAAAAAGCGTTTCAAAATCTGCTAGCATTTTGCGGATCTGCTAGCGGTTTTTGGTGTGCACCAGGCCTTATTGTTTAAAAGGAAACTTCCATATCCCTCTCAATTAAGGTTCCCTCTAATGTTAAAGGAAAAGTGTGAGCGCTAATCTAGTCTAGGGGAGTATGTAGGTAACAGTTCACTACACCCTGTACAGCAAGAATTGTGATTGGTCAAGTAGTGTGGCCATTTATTACAACCTATCTGAAACACAGTTCGAGAAGGTACTGTCCACCCCATCACATTAGCAGAATTTCTGTATGCAGTTTCCAGCTGGATCCCCTAAAATAGACTAGCGTCTAAGTCTAAAATCTCTGGCACATTTTTTGCATGATTTGGAACTTTGATGCAGCACCAGCTACCGTAGCCTTTTTCCTCTGAGCACAGAGCTGACCCTGAACATCTGCTCCCTTTGTTCAACAAAAGTGGGAGGTGGAGAGGAATAAACTCCCACTGTGCTCCTCTATACTTTATTTTGACTTTTCCAAAGGGAATTTCTGTGTAACCGCTGAATCAAACGTGTAAACTGTGCAATTGCATAGTAAACTACTGTATTCCCTTTTGCTGTCAATGCAACACCTGAGGCAGTGGGAAGGAAAAACTAAAGCCTTGTACACTAACCAGGACTGTTACCTGCAGAAATTGGCACACTGTTAATATGGAGTGGGAAGGAGGGACAGCGGTATGGCTTCCTGCAAGCGAGGTGAGTAGAGAACAGTGCACTTGCGGTCATTCAAATGTCAGGCATGCTGTATAAGTGATGCCGTGAGCTTCCGTATATATTACATTGTTGCCCGAGGTGGTCTATTATCGGGTGCCGTGGACACATTTTAATCTAGTGTATGTACCTAGCTAAAGGCTGTATTTTAAACCGATAATGTGAAAGTTGTCATTTTGTGGGTGAAAAGACATTGTTAAAGTACACTTGAAGTGAGAGGGATACGGAGGTTGCCAAATTAATTTCCTTTTAAACAGTGACAGTCTTGCTGTCCTGCTGATTCTCTGTCTTTGATACTTTTAGCCATTGACCTCGAGCAAGCATGCAAATCAGATGTTTCTGCCAAAATCTGACAGTATTAGCTGCATGCCTGATTCAGGTGTGTGATTCAGACACTACTGATGCCAGAAAGATCAGCAGGGCTGCCAGGCAAATGGTATTATTTAAAAGGAAATAAATATGGCAGCTGCCATATCCCTCTCTAAGATTTATATTTGAATAGCACAATTTCTTATAGCAGTAATTAAATATGTGCTTTCATAAAGGACACCAGATGTCAAAATCGTAAGAGAAACAGGGGGAGCAGGCATATACTATCACCTGTCCTGATGCCTGTCGCTCCCCTCCCAGAAGAGGGTCCCGCAGGGCTTTTAGCTATAATGCTGGGGGAACGACAGGCATCAGGACAGGTGATAGTATATGCCTGCTCCCCCCGTTTCTCTTACGATTTTGACATCTGACACGTGTACCTAATGGGCATTCATGTAATTAATGTGTGTCTTTAATTAGCATGACACAAAAAAGTTTTGAGATTGAGTAATTCAGACTTCAGTCAGTTATCTGTACTGCGAAGTGAACAGACATTTACATAGTGATTTGGTTTTTGTTGTTTTACCTTACAGCTGATTGAATCTACAAGCACATTAGAAGAAGCAGTAGCAGCTGGTATAGATCACTTTGGCGACAAAGGAGGTGTGTCTTATTTTAGTCTTTTTGTAATTTTTTTTGCCTACTTTACTACCTCCAGTACTGTCTCTCAATAATGGACAATAATGGAGGTTTCACATTGAGTGGTGTGACACTTTGACAGCTCTTGTGTACTGTAGTTTATTCAACATACATAATCTTGTTTTTTGTTTGTTTTTCAAGCACAGATACAGGTTGTTTTTTTTTTTTTTTTTTTTTTTTGTTTTTTGGCTGTTGTGTTTATCCCTATACATTAACCTGTTGCTGACATATGCTATTGAAATTTGTGTCCTCTTTGCAGCATCTTATCTCTGCCAAGACATAGATTTCAGTAGCCTGGCTCCATGCGCTCCCACTGGGATTGCGCTTCTGTCACCGCTAAAACAGCTGAAATCTGTGCGCTGTTCAGGAGCCAATGACCCTGTGATCACTATGAGCCAAAGGCTCAGGTCCTGAAGGTGCGTGAACCTGCCGATCTGGAAGATGATAAACAAAAAAAAACTTCTTCATACAAGAGGCAGACACTGTTCCCAGCAGTCTTTATCTTTTAACACAATTATGAGAATAGAACTGCAACAGTGTCTGTCCTCTTCTTGCACAAGTGAATTCTGTGGTTTTGAGACTTAGAGAGCACAGACTTTCTGCTCTCCTGACAGCTACGGAACCCAACTACAGTGACACGGCTGATTATATAGCGAACCATGAAGTGCAGTAACTATGCTGTGCTGTAGTATGGTTCTGTGGAATGCAGCCAACATCTGTGTCATATTAAAATAGCTCATGGTGCTGAAGTTGCAGTGAATTCTGATTATTGCAGTACAGTAGTCAGTTAAGTAAAGCCGTCCTTGGCTGACCATGTGATTACTGTTGTACTGTTGACAATTCTGTGTTTTGGTGTGTCATGCTGACATGCTGTAATCTCAAACAATTCTAGTGGCAGCATTCCATTTTCTAGGTTGTATGAGTGGGAGAAATAGTTTCTCAAGGTAAAAAGCAATTGAAAATGACACATGAAAGTTGAATAATCAAAAGTATATCCATCTCCAATAAGCTACGTGTGTAATAGTGTTAACGGGTAGAAATATAAAAAAAGTTACATAATAGTGTTAACAGGTAGACATATATTTCAAAATTATGCAATTTGCAGGGGTGCATCCAATTCTTCAAGTTCATAAATACAGTGGCTTGCAAAATTATTTGGCCTCCTTGAAGTTTTCCACATTTTGTCACATTACTGCCACAAACATGAATCAATTTTATTGAAATTCCACGTGAAAGACCAATACAAAGTGGTGTACACGTGAGAAGTGGAACGAAAATCATACATGATTCCAAACATGAAAAGTGGGGTGTGCGTAATTATTCAGCCCCCTTTGGTCTGAGTGCAGTCAGTTGCCCATAGACATTGCCTAATGAGTAAATAGAGTGCACATGTGTGTAATCTAATGTCAGTACAAATACAGCTGCTCTGTGACGGCCTCAGAGGTTGTCTAAGAGAATATTGGGAGTAACAACACCATGAAGTCCAAAGTACACACCAGACAGGTCAGGGATAAAGTTATTGAGAAATTTAAAGCAGACTTAGGCTACAAAAAGATTTCCAAAGCCTTGAACATCCCACGGAGCACTGTTCAAGCGATCATTCAGAAATGGAAGGAGTATGGCACAACTGTAAACCTACCAAGACAAGGCCATGTACCTAAACTCACAGGCTGAACAAGGAGAACGCTGATCAGAAATGCAGTCAAGAGGCCCATGGTGAATCTGGACCAGCTGCAGAGATCTACAGCACAGGTGGGGGAATCTGTCCATAGGACAACTATTAGTAGTGCACTGCACAAAGTTGGCTCTTATGGAAAAGTGACAAGAAGAAAGCCATCGTTAACAGAAAAGCATAAGCAGTCCCGTTTGCACTTTGCCACAAGCCATGTGGGGGACACAGCAAACATGTGGAAGAAGGTGCTCTGGTCGGATGAGACCAAAATGGAACTTTTTGGCCAAAATGCAAAACGCTATGTGTGACAGAAAACTAGCACTGCACATCACTCAGAACACACCATCCCCACTGTCAAATATGGTGGTGGCAGCATCATGCTCTGGGGTTGCTTCTCTTCAGCACGGACAGGGAAGCTGGTCAAAGTTGATGGGAAGATGGATGGAGCCAAATACAGGGCAATCTTGGAAGAAAACCTCTTGGAGTCTGCAAAAGACTTGAGACTGGGGCAGAGGTTCACCTTCCAGCAAGACAACGACCCTAAAAATAAAGCCAGGGCAACAATGGAATGGTTTAAAACAAAACATATCCGTGTGTTAGAATGGCCCAGTCAAAGTCCAGATCTAAATCCAATTGAGAATCTGTGGCAAAATCTGAAAACTGCTGTTCACAAATGCTGTCCATCTAATCTGACTGAGCTGCAGCTGTTTTGCAAAGAAGAATGGGCAAGGATTTCAGTCTCTAGATGTGCAAAGCTGGTAGAGACATTACCCTAAAACAGTGTTTCCCAACCAGTGTGCCGCGGCACACTAGTGTGCCGCGGCATGTTGCCCGGTGTGCCGTACAGGTCTGGCCTCTCGCCAGACCTGTACCTACTTTAGGGTGCAGGAGGGGGGAAGCAGCGCTTGAAGGAGGGGCAGTGGAGGCAGCGGTGGGGAGGGGGGAAATATCCCCCCCCCCTCCCTCACCTGGGACCCCTCCCTCACCTGGGACCCCTCCTTCTGCCTCTCTCCCCCTCCGTTTAGCGGTGGCAAGTGCGGCTCGGCGGCGGGGAGGCATACGGAGAATTACTCACCACTTCCGCGTTCCAAGCGCCGGCAGCGTCAAGTCGTCACACATCTCCGCCTTCAATGCCGCCCACTGTTCTTCCTGATTAGCGGAAGCACAGTGGGCGGTATTGAAGGCGGAGATGTGTGACGACATGACGTTGCCGGCGCTTGGAACGCAGAAGTGGTGAGTAATTCTCCGTATGCCTCCCCGCCGCCGAGCCGCACTTGCCACCGCTAAACGGAGGGGGAGAGAGGCAGAAGGAGGGGTCCCAGATGAGGGGGGGGGGGGGGATATTTCCCCCCCTCCCCACCGCTGCCTCCACTGCCCCTCCTTCTAGCGCTGCTTCCCCCCCCTCCTGGGCATCTATACTGGGGGGAACTGTACTAGCTATACTGGGGGCAACTAAACTAGCTATACTGGGGGCAACGAAACTAGCTATACTGGGGGCAACGAAACTAGCTATACTGGGGGCAACGAAACTACCTACACTGGGGGCAACTAAACTAGCTATACTGGGGGCAACTATACTAGCTATACTGGGCACTATACTGGGGCACTACCTACCTATACTGGGCACTATGCTGGCTATACTGGGCACTATGCTAGCTATACTGGGCACTATACTAGCTATCTGGGTACTATACTAGCTATACTGGGCACTTTACTGGCTATACTGGGGCACTACCTATCCATACTGGGACTATACTAGCTATACTGGGGCACTATACTAGCTATACTGGGGCACTATACTGGGGTAACTATGCTAACCATACTGGGGCAACTAAACTCCCTATACTGGGGCAACTATGCTAGCTATGCAGCACGGCACTGTCCACTAGGTCGCGCAAACACCCGCAAATATGCAAATTATCGCTTTGTTGTGCCTTATGACTAAACACACCTCCAGAACTGCTGGAATCCAATGATATATTAGCTTGTTCATATTACAGAGCCAAAATAATCCAACATGCATACAGACTGTTTGGATTGGTTGATCCTCCTCAGTACATGGCATGGATTAAAATGGCTCTATGGGGTAGGACTTAAAAAACCCAGAGTTACAAAATGCCCAGCAAGTTTAAGGAGAACCAGAACTCCTAGGAGTGTTAAAAGAGTGAAAGAGATAAAAAAAAAAAGCCTCCTTACTAAAATGCTATGCAAAACAGAAGCTTTCCAACGTTTGCATAGCATTTTAGTAGGAAGGCTTTTTGATCTCTTTCAGCCCCTTACAATACTAAGTAGTAATGTTTACTGAAAGTGAAAGCAGAAAATAAAACAATGTACTGTTTAAAATTATTTTATACTGTGTTTTACTGATAGTGGTCCTTTAAAGGGAACCTAAACTGGGAAGGATATTAATTTTTCCTTCTAAAATACCAGTTCCCTGACTCTCCTGCTGATCCTGTGTCTCTAATACTTTCAGCCACAGCCCCTCATCAAGCATGCAGATCAGGTGCTCTGACTGAAGTCAGACTGGATTAGCTGCATGCTTGTTTCAGGTGTGTAATTCACCCACTACTGCAGCCGAAGCAATCAGCAGGACTGCCAAGCAACTGTTATTGTTTAAAAGGAAACTTCCATATCCCTCTCAGTTTAGGTTACCTTTAAACTTCTTTATCTTCACCCCATTGCTATTCAGTTCTCTGTTGACATTCAGTTCTTTACCATCCCTTCCCCATTTCACATAGTGACATTTTAACATCAGACAAAACGTGCAAAATATCTGTTATCTACTTAAAGAAAGAATTCTAGTGCATCGGGCATGTGCGATTCAGGAATTTCTTTGCCACTCTATCTTCATTGTGCTAGTAATGAAGCTAATGATATTCCATTATACTTAGTCTCTTGATTTAAAACAATGAATACAACCTTTAGGGCCCTTTTCCACCAGCGCGTTTGCGCTGGCTGAATCGCAAAACCGCAAACCGCTAGCGATTTTACAATCGCTACGGTTTGCTTTTTAACATAGGAATCGCGGTAGGTCATTTCCACTACCGCGATTCGCTTTTGTCGGGAACGCGAACGCGCGGCGGAGCGATAATTGCCGCGATTTTGCTATGCAGTGCATAGCATAGCAAAATCGCGGCCGCAAACGTCGGGGGAATCGCCGGTTTTGCGATTCAGCAATCGCTAGCGTTCAGCGTGAACGCTAGCGATTGCAGGTGGAAAAGGGCCCTTACAGGCCCTTCGTTCACATTAGGCAACGCGTATGGCCTGGGGAAAAAAAAAAAAAGCACTGCCGCACAACTCTCCTATTCCTGGATCCGATCGCTGCCTTTTTTTGCCTTGTCGGCATTTCCGTTCTGCTACCTTGTCCCCTGTATCGTCCGGGCATCTTCAACCCCAATGGCTCTGATCTGGAAGTAACCCGAAAGTACTTCCGGGTCAGCTTAATAGCAGTGAAGATACCGGCAGATACAGGGGACAAGGTAGCAGAATGAGAGAGCTGACAAGGTGCAAAAGGCAGCGATCGGTTCCAGGAGTAGATGAGTTGTGTGCTGGTGATTTTTTTTTCAGGTCTTTAAAGCACGATGGCAGAAGGGTGCATGATCCAGGAGGAAACTGCCATATCCTCCCTGTCCATATTCGATGTTCTAGTCAATCAAAGAATTTGGCTGACTAGAATGGGGATCCCTTGGGGCACTGAACTAAGATTGGTGCTGTGACATATGTCGCAGCACCATTCACACAACAGCAACGTTATAAATCAAACCCCGTCTCAGTTCAGGGGTACTTTAAAGTGTACCAGAAATCATTAAATACAAAGAATCTATTCAAATCTATATATCTATGGCTAAAAATGTAAAATATGTGCAACATAGACAAATTATTATTTTTTTATTATTATTATTATTTAGTATTTATATAGCGCCGACATATTACGCAGCGCTGTACAGTGTATATGTATATCTTGTCACTAACTGTCCCTCAAAGGAGCTCACAATCTAATCCCTGCCATTGCCATATGTCTATATTATGTAGTGTAAGTACTGTGGTCTAGGGCCAATTTTAGGGGGAGCCAATTAACTTATCCGTATGTTTTTGGAATGTGGGAGGAAACCGGAGTGCCCGGAGGAAACCCACGCAGACACGGAGAGAACATACAAACTCTTTGCAGATAGTGCCCTGGCTGGGATTCGAACCAGGGACCCAGCGCTGCAAGGCGAGAGAGCTAACCACTACGCCACCGTGCTGCCCCAGTACTACAAATAAGTAGTACTTCTTTTTTTCCAGAGTAAAATGAGCCATACAATACTTTTCTCCTATGTTGCAGTCACTTACAGTAGGTAGTAGAAATCTGACAGAAGCGACAGGTTTTGGACTAGTCCATCTTTTCATAGGGGATTCTCAGCAAGGCTTTTATTCTTTATAAAGATACTAGTTTAAAAAACTGGCTAGGTCCGTCACCGCATTCACCTGCCAACGCGCGCGTGTGCACGCACCCCCACACGCCCGCCCCCTGGCTGTCCTGCTCCCTGTCCAAAGGGTGTCCCTGCGGCACATGTGCGCGTGCGCTCGCGCGCATACACGCACGGGTTTTGATTATAGAGGATTCTCTAAAAAAGGATTTAAACGATGTTGGTCAGCTACCTTGCTCACTACACAGTTTTTTGGCAGTTGGACAGAGCAACTGCCATTCACGAAGTACTTTTGAAAATAAATCCTTAAAGAGAACCTGTACTAAGTAAAATAATTAATTTAAAATAAACACATGAGGTAACTTCAAATGAACATTGCATAGTTACCTTGCCATCAGTTCCTCTCAGAAGCTCACCATTTTCTTCTTACAGTGATCCCTTCCAGTTCTGACAACATTTTGTCAGAACTGAAATATTAGTTGCTGTCAGTTATATATCGGTTGCTGTCAGTTACAGCTGAGAGGAGAACTGATGTGTGCATGTTTCCCTATGGCTCAAGTGGGCGATGTTACAGTTTAACAGTGTGCTGACCAGGAAGCTGTTATAGGGTAATAGCCATTTTCAAAATGGAGGACGGAGAATTCCCTTGATCACAGTGGACAAACAGGACGCAGGAGAGGAAAAATAGATCGAGGAGTAGACTACACAGGAGGTAAGTATGACTTGTGTATGTTTATTTTGACTTTTATTTTCAGTTCAGGTTTTCTTTAAGAATCCCCCCATAAAAAGATGGACTAATACAAAACCTGTCGCTTCTGTCCAATTTTTACTACCTATTGTAAGTGATAGCAACTTAGGAGAAAAGTAATTTAAGGCTCATTTTACTCTGGAAAAAAATCCTTCTTATTTGTGTGTGTATGTACATATTTTAAATTAAAATTTTTCGCCATATTGCCCCTTTAAGGCTAGACTGATACAATGCGGTATTGGCAACCTGCCAGTCCCATTGTCATCTGTTGTAACATGCATTTTCTATTTTTGACAGAGTAACAACGACTTGATTTTGGCAGGGGCCTAAAAGTGGATTTTTTTTTCTACCCCCAACTACAATCATTGATCCTATTTAGTTATTTGCTGGGGGTTGATATGTCTGCCAACTTTCATGTATTATTCCTGGCAGCAGAGTGTAGACAGGAAATTTGCCATGTCCAATTTCCACTGAAATCGCTAAAGAGAGCAGATATAGTCCATTTAAATAGACTTTCATTATGTCTTTCTGCATAGGTAGCATATGCCGTGTCTGAAAAGTCTTACAAGATGAGACTGCAATCCAAAATGACAATGAAGAAAATGGATACATTGAAAACAGACATGTCTGTTGATGATGTAGCATCTCATGACTTGTCTGTGTATCCGCTTGTCTCCAATGCTACGGGATAATGTGACTGGTTCCAAGGCAGTAGTTCTAGGATTTGTTCTCAGAAATGGACACTATCCTCCTATAGATTGCTGATGTTTGACACTGATGAAATACCTTCCCTTTCAACCAACTTGGAAAATGCATTAGAATATTTAACAAGTAGTGGCATCTGGGGTATTGTAAACTGTGAAGTCAGTCAGTGGATTTATATATATACTAACTTCACCAGCCTTGCAGTTTAAAGGGAAGGTTCAAGCAAAATAAAAAAATGAGTTTCACTTACCTGGGGCTTTTACCAGCCCCATGCAGCCATCCTGTGACCTCGTAGTCACTCACTGCTGCTCCAGTCCCCCGCTGGCAGCTTGCCGACCTTGGAGGTCGGCAGGACACATTGCGTACATTTTTACGCATTACGCATTTTTACGCATTCCCGCTAGTGCAGGAACATTAACACATACATTTTTACGCATTACTGGTTCAATGCGTCCATTTCCGATCGGCGGCAAAGACTGGGCCTAAACGACCGCAATACGCCCATCGGCAGAGGCAGGCGTGGTTATGCGGCGATCGCGTCATTCGTGACGCGATCAGACGCCGGCGACTGGCTCCGCCCCCCTCGCGCTGTAACCCGCCGGCCGTTCGGAAGCGCCGGCGGGTTACTAGCACCCGGATCGCTGCACGTACAGTGTATAGTAGGCTTTGTAATGTATACAAAGCCTATTATACTGGCTGCCTCCTGCCCTGGTGGTCCCAGTGTCCGAGGGACCACCAGGGCAGGCTGCAGCCACCCTAGTCTGCACCCAAGCACACTGATTTCTCCCCCCCCTGCCCCCTGATCGCCTACAGCACCCCTCAGACCCGCCCCCCCCCCCCAGACCACTGTTAACACCCAATCACCCCCCTAATCACCCATCAATCACTCCCTGTCACTTTCTGTCAACGCTATTTTTTTTTTTACCCTATACTGCCCCCTGCTCCCTTCTGATCACCCCCCACCCCTCAGATTCTCCCTAGACCCCCCCCCCCCCCCCCCGTGTACTGTATGCATCTATCCCCCCTGATCACCTGTCAATCATCCATCAATCACCCCCTGTCACTGCCACCCATCAATCAGCCCCTAACCTGCCCCTTGCGGGCAATCTGATCACCCACCCACACCAATAGATCGCCCGCAGATCCGACGGCAGATCATTTCCCAAGTGCAGGGTTTACATCTGTTCTCTACCCTAAACACCCACTAATTACCCATCAATCACCACCTGTCACTGTTACCCATCAGATCAGACCCTAATCTGCCCCTTGCGGGCACCCAATCACCCATCCACACGCTCAGATTGCCCTCAGACCCCCCCCTTATCAATTCGTCAGTGCATTATTTACATCTGTTCTTCCCTGTAATAACCCACTGATCACCTGTCAATCACCCATCAATCACCCCCTGTCACTGCCACCCATCAAGCAGCCCCTAACCTGCCCCTTGAGGGCAATCTGATCACCCACCCACACCATCAGATTGCCCCCGACCTACCCTCAGATCACCTCCAAAGTGCATTGTTTACATCTGTTCTGCCATCTAATCACCCACTGATCACCCATCAATCAGCCCCTGTCACTGCTACCCATCAGATTAAACCCCTATCTGCCCCTAGGGCACCCAATCACCCGCCCACACCCTCAGAATGCCCTCAGACCCCAGCCCTGATCACCTCGCCAGTGCATTGCTTGCATCTATTTCCCCCCTCTAATCACACCTTGAGACACCCATCAATCACCTCCTGTCACCACCTGTCACCCCCTAACACACTTACCCATCAGATCAGGCCCTAATTTGCCCCGTGTGGGCTCTTGATCACTCGGCCAAACCCTCAGACCCCCTTCCGATCACCTCCCCAGTGCATTGATTGCATCTATTTTCCCCTCTAACCACCCCCTGAGACACCCATCAATCACCTCCTGTCACCCCCCTAGCACTCCTATCCATCAGATCAGATAAATCCTGTCATCTAAGAGGCCACCCTGTTTATGACCGGTTCCACAAAATTTGCCCCCTCATAGACCACCTGTCATCAAAATTTGCAGATGCTTATACCCCTGAACAGTCATTTTGAGAAATTTGGTTTTCAGACTACTCACGGTTCTGGGCCCGTAAAATGCCAAGGCAGTATAGGAACCCCACAAGTGACCCCATTTTAGAAAAGACACCCCAAGGTATTCTGTTAGGCGTATGACGAGTTCATAGAAGATTTTATTTTTTGTCAACCGTTAGCGGAAATTGATTTTTATTGTTTTTTTCACAAAGTGTCATTTTTCACTAACTTGTGACAAAAAATAAAATCTTCTATGAACTCGCCTTACACCTAACGGAATACTTTGGGGTGTCTTCTTTCTAAAATGGGGTCACTTGTGGGGTTCCTATACTGCCCTGGCATTTTAGGGGCCCTAAACCGTGAGGAGTAGTCTAGAAAACAAATGCCTCAAAATGACCTGTGAATAGGACGTTGGGCCCCTTAGCGCACCTAGGCTGCAAAAAAGTGTCACACATGTGGTATCGCCGTACTCAGGAGAAGTAGTATAATGTGTTTTGTGGTGTATTTTTACACATACCCATGCTGGGTGGGAGAAATCTCTCTGTAAATGGACAATTGTGTTTAAAAAAAAATCAAAAATGTGTCATTTACAGAGATATTTCTCCCACCCAGCATAGTTATATGTAAAAATACACCACAAAATACATTATACTACTTCTCCTGAGTACGGCGATACCACATGTGTGACACTTTTTTGCACCCTAACTGCGCTAAGGGGCCCCAAAGTCCAATGAGTACCTTTAGGATTTCACAGGTCATTTTGCGGCATTTGGTTTCAAGACTACTCCTCACGGTTTAGGGCCCCTAAAATGCCAGGGCAGTATAGGAACCCCACAAATGACCCCATTTTAGAAAGAAGACACCCCAAGGTATTCCGTTAGGAGTATGGCGAGTTCATAGAAGATTTTATTTTTTGTCACAAGTTAGCGGAAATTAATTTCTATTTTTTTTTTCACAAAGTGTCATTTTCCGCTAACTTGTGACAAAAAAAAAAATCTTCTATGAACTCGCCATACTCCTAACGGAATACCTTGGGGTGTCTTCTTTCTAAAATGGGGTCATTTGTGGGGTTCCTATACTGCCCTGGCATTTTAGGGGCCCTAAACCGTGAGGAGTAGTCTTGAAACCAAATGCCGCAAAATGACCTGTGAAATCCTAAAGGTACTCATTGGACTTTGGGGCCCCTTAGCGCACTTAGGGTGTAAAAAAGTGCCACACATGTGGTATCATGACATCACGGACGCCAGAGTGAGCTGCACAACGCGGCTCACTCTGACGTCCACATCGAAGAGCACCAGGCGTTGCGTTAGGTGCATGTTATGCGGCCTTAACGTGGCACCTAACGCAACGTCTTAGTGTGCAAGTAGCCTTAAGCCACATCTTTGCTGTAAAATGACAACTTTCCTAGCTTTAGCTATTTCCTGTGCATCATGCAACAATATAGCGTACATGCACTGCCAGGATCACCATGGAACTGCTGCTGCCCTTTTTCAGCAGGTAGAGACATGTCAATATTTAATGGTAAGTAGCTTACTGTGACTTTTTCCCAAAAGTTTATTCAACATCTGCTTTTAGTCATTTGCATCATAAATACTGTGTGATGTCATCATGTATTAAATAAGATTTTTTTTTGTTATGGGAGGGGATTTAGAATGAAAAATGAACTGATTAGTGTCATTTTTCAGAAAATGGCTCGAGGCACAAACTGGAGTGTCCCAGGTGGTTTTATTATATATATATTTTTTTTTTTTTGAGTTTTGCTATATATTTTTTTTTTTTTTAAATATTTTGATCTCCAATTAACCCAGCAAATTAATGCACTGAAGCCTCAGGTGTGTTCTATAGTTTCATAGAAGGATCAAAGCCAAGATCGAATTCAGCTGCTGTGGTAATCAGAATTGAAGTTTAGTATTTTTAGTCATTTGAATTGCTCATTATCTTGTCACATACAAAATCCCTCAGTGGATAAGAAATGATTTGACATAAGCACCATTCCTTAATAATGAAGGGGCCAGGCTGCATGTGTTGTGACATAGATGGATTTTACTGTCCTATCATTTTTGAATCCCAGGAAATTTTGTGACCGCAATGTCAATAGTAGTAAGCTAGGCAACTAAAGATTATATAAATGCAATTTTAAAAGAAATCAGTAAGTGTACATATTGGATGTTAAAGTGGACCTGCATAGGACAGAAGGAAAACCTATTGCAATACACCCTGTATGTATTTAGAGAGTTTGCCTGTCTAATTCCCCCTCATGTGTGACTAATGTAAATTGATCCCTCAGCCGTGTCAGCTGGCTGTTTCGGCAGAACAGCTAATTTGTAAACACTGTAAACACAGGATATTATAACTATATCTGCTTCCATGAAAGCAGGAAGTAGACACTGCAGATTTATTGCAGGGTCTATATTAGCTGTAACAAAGAATTTTTTTTCTTTAAAGATGATTATGCTGCTGCTTATCTTTTAGAGCAGAGAGTAAGTTCTGAGTTCAGGTCAGCTTTAACATGAAGCAAAGCATAGGATAAACACGTGGATTTCCATTTAAATGTGCAGAACTATAGAGGCATTTTTCAGTTATCCACTTGACATTTGTGATGTGTGAAATGGGTGTGACATAGTCCCCACTTACTAGAAAATCTTCTCCAGCACTTCCTGTAATGCATTGCACACACCCATGACAACCAATGATTCTGATATGGGACAGGAGTGTGAGACTGCCCTCTGATTCTACTGAGAATGAATTGGAGGATTAGGGAATGAGGGTGGCGTGGAAAGAGCGGCTGGGAGAAATTTGCATGCAAGCTGGAACTATTAGCATCTTACTGAACCCTGCTTACCTAAGCACCCTGCTTTGCTATGAAGTTGGCATGAAAGGACTATGGAGACTTTGCAGTATGGATAGTCAGTAGTCATACAATAGTCATCCGACCTGGCAGCCCATTAAAGGAACACTATTAAAGTAAAAAAAAAATTCAAAACCTTTAAAAAATAATCACCTAGCCCTTGTAATACACGGAAGTGGCAGCTAAGGCTTATTTCTTACTTTAATTGTTCTATTATATCAGAGTGTCGGCATCCCTTTAAGAAGAATAGCTCAAGTTCATGGGGGAGACAGCTCTGGGAAGAACAGTGCAGAGTAATTTATTTGCAGCCTCCCCCACACCATAACTTGTTCTTAAGCATGGGACCACCGCGGTTTAATATGCTGGAATAGTATGAGGAGTGAGAGACCAATGCTCTCTCTCCTACTCTGGCAGGCAAATAGTTACAGGAGCGCGAGAGTCTAACCCTCCTCTCACTCCAGATGTAATCTGCCGCACATACGCCGCACAGCACAGTATCACGAAGGGGGAATTTGAACATAAATATATTTCACCTCCAGCGGTAGTTTGCCAAGCTGTGCTTGCTATAACTCTGCCCAGTCCTGGCAAATGCACAGAAGCTCACATCAGAGGGAGAGCTCCTCTCCTTTGACAATATATTTGTGTACCTGAATAGGAATGAAAGTACTTGCTCCCCATGCTATCCTACTGCAGCGGTCATGTGATTCAAAACACGCTGTGCTGTGGTGGAGGATGGAAATAGCTTAGTCCACACTGTTCTTCCCAGAGCGGCGTCCCCTGTCATCATAGACTGTTCCTAAAGCGTCGCGTCAGTAACTTTTTGGAATGCTGACATTCAGGTACAGTTTGAAAACCACACACTTTACGCAGATATCGTTATCCGAGTCATTTATTAAAATTGTTGCCCCATTCATTCATGGTGCTTGGCGTAATTGTTTAGTTTGATAGTATTCCTTTAATAACTTCGTGGGACACCTGTACCTATGCCAGATTTTCACTTAAAATAAACACAGGCAACTGTAACAGAAAATGACGTTATATTAAGATAAGCATTTTTATAGGTTATTGGTCCCTTATTTTGTCTGCATTGAAAAAAACAACTTGCTTAAATTGTTTCTTCGCATGCAGACTACTTTTACACAAGATAGGCTAGCTAGCCCCAAGCCAAAGCTCTATCACCCTTCCGTCCATATTACATTGTTTTGGGCAGCCCATGATGCAGTACAGAAGGTCCAGTGAACTGATGTCCTGACCTCTGCAATCTCTGCTTTGGTCCACAAAGTGAACCGACAGTTAAATTATTCCATATACATATTACATGGTCCATTTGCAATAGCAGCACCCTTACCATAAAAATCACTATCACAAGTGTTTGATTTGCTCCTTATGGTCTCTTAGGCCACGTTCACATTAGCAAACGTGGATTGTAAATTAGGTTAAGTAGAACAGTGTTCACTAGCCACAGTTTGGCTGCTTGTGGTTCACTTAGGCAGGGAAGCACACTTATCTGAAACGTGTTCATTTGGCCATGCACGGTAAAACGCACACTGCCACACAGGCGATTGTGGTCAATTGGGCGTTCAGGAATCGCATGTCGTTTGCGTTCGCATACCACAATTTTAAATCTTTTATTTTTTTTACTGTGTGTTCTTCATTCTAATGTATTTTGATGTATTCAACAAATTACAAACTAATGCGGAAAATCGCATGTGGGAAAACCAGAGAGAATCTCACAACAAAACACCTTGTCAAGTGTTACCCCTGCCGGTGAAACAAACATTGGGCCTGATTCCTCAAGCAGCGCAGCTTAAAGGAGAACTGTAGTGAGAGGTATATGGAGGCTGCCATATTTATTTCCTTTTAAGCAATACCAGTTGCCTGGCAGCCCTGCTGATCCATCTGGCTGAAGAAGTGTCTGAATCGCACCAGAAACAAGCATGCAGCTAATTTTGTCATATCTGTCAAAATTTGTCAGAAACACCTGATCTGCTGCATGCTAGTTCAGGGCCAATGGCTGAAAGCATTAGAGGCAGAGGGTCAGCAGGATAGCCAGGTAATTGGTATTGCTTAAATGGAAATAAATATGGCAGCCTCCATATACCTCTTACTACAGTTCTCCTTTAATGAGCCGTAGTGCACCCTATGCACACCTTACAGTGCAGTGCTCGCTGCCATGTAAGGAATGTGCCTTCCTTAGTTACACGCAGTGCTTCCTTAGCAATGTGCGTAACATTAACTGCAGGTGGCCCTGCTTCTGTGAAGTATCACTACCGCGATACTTCACTCGCGACCGCTACTGTATTATTTTACATTGCTATTTACCACGACCGGTACTGTATTAATTTACATTGCTACAGTAGCGACATTGTGGTGTCTAACAAATGGGTTTCATGTGTAAAGCTTATTCTTGCTAGTTTGTTTCTGCAGTGAGAATATTGCAGAGGTCATGGTGTTGGTTTGTTGAATGAGATGAACCGATGTAAACAGTAAAGTGAAACATTAATCAAACCAGCATTCTGTGTATAGACCTTCCTGAGTTTTACACTGCTCTTGAGCGTGTGTTGGAAGGGAAAGGTACATACACATGTCTATGTGTATACACACCGGTCGTCTGGACGTCTAATTGGATGTGTGTACAAACGATCGTTCAGCTGATAAGGCTGGTTTTGACCGATCTGCCAAGCGGATCCGTCAAAACTAGCATTATCAGCTGAACGACCGTTTGTACACACATCCGATTTGACGTCCAAACGACCGGTCTGAACGACCGGTCGTTTGGAATAATCAGACGTGTGTACGCACCTGAACACATTGTAAATCCACTGCTTTTCCCTCTAGTATGCTTTTAGTAATTACAGTGGTGAGGTATATTAAAATGTAATTTTAGTGTCAAAAATCTCAAAATATGTGTTGCTATGTATCCAAATATATTTGTTTTTATGCAATTTAAAGATTCTTCTCGAAAAAGGAAGTTGGATGATCGTCCTAAAGAAGCATATGATGAAGAGCAGAAGGAAGATAATCAAGCAGCCAAAAAGAAAAAATCTGATTCTGTAAGTCTGTGTTTCATGCGAATGTTATATTTTAGAGTTATTGTTTTCTACCACGCACAACCTTAAAGTGTACCAGAGATGATTAAATGTACAAGTTTTTTTACATACCTGGTGTTTCCTCCAGCCTCATCCGCATGCATCGCTCCCACGCCACCGTCCTCAGTCTTCTCCCTCTTCAGTAACGGGTCCCTTAACTTTGGCCAGTTACAGCCAGTCTGAGCATGCGCAGTGCGCTCCTCCATCTCCGAAGGCTGGGAGCGTTCTGCGTAGGCGCAGAACATTCCTAGCCACAGGGGAGAGATGGAGAGAGATGGAGAGCACTGTGCATGCTCAGACTGGCCGCAACTTGCCAAAGTTACTGAAGAGGGAGAAGACTGAGGACGGCGGCGTGGGAGCGATCCGAGCGGATGGGGCTGGAGGAAGCACCAGGAATGTATATAACTTGTATATTTAATCGTCTTTGGTTTCCTTTAGAGCAAACAGGTAGGTAAAATGTTTAAAAAAACAGATACATAAGTAGTGGGAAGCCTCTGCATGGTCCATAGGCTTCCCAGATCCTCCTGAAGCCCGCCATTGCTGCCTGATACCCTTTTCTTCTTGGCCACACTCCCCTCTGAGTGCAAGCACCCGATTTGTTGAGCCCTTCATTTCTGCCGCTAAGCTTCTCTGACATAAAATTGTTTGCATTATAAGGTGACAGCGGGATTATAAAATGTGTCAACAGCTTGAACTACTTAGCAGGATGACACAAAGTTTGAGATGTACAAAGAAAAGTTATGCATTGAATTGTTTTTGTTGGAGGGGAAAACACTCAAGTTTTGTAAGCAATACCACTCCAGACAGGCAGACAACCTTTAAAAAATACAGTAGTAGCCTTTGCATTTACAATACTTTTGTAGCTCCGCCATGAACTACTCAAAGAATACATTGCATTTACCTCAATCAGACTTGGCCGAGAATGTAGCATGTGTACAGGAGCCCCCTTTCCTGTCCACTGTGTGCTGCACCTCCACCTCCATAGCAGCTTCTAGGGACCTGGTCCCAATCCCTGCAGGTGGCAGTTATCGATTAATGCCTGCACCTGAGTTATTTATTCTGGTTTTGTTTTTTTTTTTTTTCCATATTCTTTTCTAAATTATTTAGTCAGTGTTTGACCATTGTAAAATCTTTCCTCACCCTGATTTACATTCTGCCATTGATCACAGGTGGCATTACCATTAGCCCGGTCAAGTGGTCTCTGTGAAATGTTTGTTTACTGAGAGTGCTAAAGCCAGTAGAGAATATTCTTGGTCTCCCAGAATGGGGATGGAGGGAGCATATTTAATCAGCCTAGGCTAGGAAGTGTTTCTGATGCTGAAACCAGGAAAATGACAGTTAAAGTGGGTATCCTGATTAATTTACTGCATTCTACTATATGTCACTACAGTGCCTCTGTAATGTATCAAATTCTTAGGAATATACCAGAATCTATTTGGTTAGAATCAAGTTCATCTCTCTCTGTGTTTGTGGTGGTTGAACAGTTTTTATAGAATTAACTTGTATATGCATTGATCAACCACACAAACTGCAGTCATAATGTGCCTATAGTGCTAACGGGACCAAGATACTGATCTCTGCAAGGCAGCAGAGAAAACTACGGTCAGAATGATTGTACTGAAAGAATCAACCATTTGCCCCACAATAATGTTTAGTCTGGCTCCAGGGTGGATCCTTCTCCTTGTTCGTTTAGTCAACTGATTTTTTTTTTGTGTGACCATATGTACAGTGCTTGCACGCCAGATGTGTCAATCATTGCTTCTTTCAGCTGTTGCATAGGTATGTTCATAGCTTTACACATGCTGTCTATCTATTTTAACCCCTTTTGTCCTCTAATTCTTTTGCCCTGAAATTTTCCAATTGTCAAGGATTTTTCCAAATAATCTGGTTTCCTCAATATGTGGCCAAAGCATTTGAGTTTTAATCGTAGTAGCTCCAACCCCAGGAAGATGAGATCTGTTATGACTTTTACATTTTCCTCATCTGTTTGCCGAGGGTTTATTGGAGCAGAAGACATTACTTTTTTTTTTTTTTATTCTAGGCAGTAGACTAGTTTTGGTACTTTGTTTGACATTCATGACTAGGCTTTATTATTCTATCAGTTTCAGCCATCAGAGTTATATATCTCAGATTAATATTCCTGCCAGCGATTTTAATTCCAGCATTTGAACCTTCCAATCCAGCTTTCTGCATTACTTAGTCGGCATACAAGTTAAATAAGGACCCAATATGCAACCTTGTGGCACTCCTTTGCAAATTGTGAACCAGTCAGTTAATTAATACTCTGTTCTAAATGTTGCTTCTTTGTTTGCATATAAATTGCTCAGAAGGCAAATGAAATGGTATAATATCACCATTTCCTTTAGAAACTGCCACAATTTGTCATGATCTACATTGTCAAAAGCTTTTGAATAGTCAAAGCAAAAATAGACATGCCAACTTGCACATCTGGCACGTCTAGCTCCATATATTTCAGCAATCTGGCTTGTAGAATTTTGAACATTTCCTAGCTAGAACATGAGATAAATGCAACTGTATGATAATTTGAGCTCTTTTTGGCTTTGCCATTTTTTGGAATTGGAATGTAAGCTGACCTTTTCCAGTCCAGAGGCCGCTCTTGTGTTTTCCATACTTGCAACTTTCCAACAGCATCCTCATGCAAGCTTTTCAGAAATTGTACTGGAATTCATTCACTTTCTAGATCCATGTTATTAACCAGATCTTCTAATGCACATTTGACTTCATTCATCAGGATGAGTTCTTGCTCAGCCTACGTATTCCAAGTATACATACTGTCTGTCCTACCTGTATAGCTGTTCTATATATTCTTGCCACCTTTCCTTGACATCTTCTGTTTCTGTCATATCTCTTCCGTCTTTTGCCATTCCCATTTGTGCAGTTAAGGTTTCTTTGATCTTGCCAGTCTTAAAAAAAAAAAAAAAAAAAAAAAAAAATCTTTGGTCTTACCCATTACACTGTATGTTTCTATTTCCTTGCACTGCTGGTTCAGATAAGCTTCCTTATCTCTGTGTGTTACTCTCTGACACACTTATGTTCAGCTGAGTAATTTTTTTTGTAGAGTTCATTGGCCTTTGCTTTACTCAGCAACTTTAAAACTGGACCTGAAACCTTGCACAGGACAGAAGGAAAACATAGGGAAATGCACCCTGTATGTATTTAGAGAGTTTATCTTGTCTAATGCCCCCTCATCTGTGACTAATTACTATTGTAATTGGATCTCTTTAGCTGTGTCAGCTCAGGAATCTCCCGTCACGGCAGATCTGCTAATTTGTAAACACAGTATGTTAACAATGTGTCTGCTTATGTGAAAGCAGGAAGTGGATACACTGCAGATTTATTGCAGGATTTGTATCAGCTGTAACAAAGAAATGTTTTTCTTTTAAGGTTATTATGCTGTTGTGTATCTTTTAGAGCAGAGAGGAAGGTCTGAGTTCAGGTCCGTTTTAAAGCCACAACAGACAACTATTTTGCCGCCTTAATCGTTCTTCATTTTGGGATGATCTTTGTGCAACCTCTCCTTTTGCAAAGTATGTAGTCAATTTGGTTGAACCATTTAGTGATCTCCATGTGTAAAGTCTTCACGACATCCCTTTAGATGTGCATGTTATACTGCTTCGCTCTGAATCTGTCCCATTAGTCTTAACATTCTATTTACTTGCCACAGCTTAGATGACCTGCCAAGAAACATTACACATGCCCTGCTTAGGTCATTTTCCCACCAACTCCCACCAGCATCTCCGCATATTCAAACAGAAACTTAATGGGTTACACTGCCGAAGGGTGTCAAGAAAACCTCTTTTCTTTTCTCTCTGTTCGCTGCCTGGGGGGGGGGGGGGGGGGGTAGGAAAACTAGACCCTTCCACAAAGCCTGCGCTTCCTATCAAGGAGGAGACGGGCTTGCAGGAGAGAGAGAACTGTCCCTATTTAGCTCTCTGTGGCTGTCAGAGGGATATCCACACGGAAGCCTTTTGAAGCTGGTTATCGGAACCTCAGAACAGCTGGTAACCATTAAACACATTCCTGTGTGTTACCGAATGCTGTAACCTTGATGAATTGGCATCACCTTCTCACTTTCTCCATCTCCCCATCATCCTCCCCCAACCCTCCTCCACCCTCAGGTCGTTGGCAGAGAGCTTTGCATAACCTAGACCCAACTGCACTAGCCAACCCCCTCCACTCCCTCTCATCCACCCTCCCTAACGTTACCTGCCCAAACCAAGCTGTGGCCAAATACAACCAGGCCCTTTCAGCAGCCCTAGACATTGCTGCACCCCCCACATTCCGCCCCAGCCGTCCCATCAACCCCCAGCCCTGGCACAATGCACACACTCGCAACCTCCAAAAACAGACACGCACCTACGAACGCAAATGGAGGAAATCCCACAGCAACTCCGACTTCTTGGCGTACAAGGCCAACCTGCAGCTGTTCTATACCGCATTAACTGATGCTAAACAAAAATACTTTGCTGCCTTGATCGGATCCCAAGCCTCCAACCCTCGGCGCCTCTTCGCCACCTTCAACTCCCTCCTTAACCCCACCACTCCTCCCCCCACCTCCGCCCTCTCAGCCACTGATCTGTCCACCCACTTTACCGACAAAATAGCCAGCATCCGACGGGAAATCTCATGCCTCCACTCCACCACCTCTTCCTCCCCCACCAATACCTATTCCCCACCCCACCCTCCACTCACTGCCTTTACTCCTATCACAGAGGACCAAGTCAGCCGTCTCCTAGCCACTTCTCCTGCCACCTCCAGCCCCCTAGACCCTGTGCCATCCAAATGCCTCCGTCCTCACTTCCCTGTTCTGGCTCCTGTCCTCACCACTCTGTTTAACCTCTCCCTCTCTACGGGTACCTTCCCCTCTGACTTCAAACAGGCCACTGTACTTCCCCTACTTAAAAAACCCTCACTAGACCCCTCACTTCCATCCAGCTACCGTCCTATCTCCTTACTCCCTTTTGCATCTAAACTCCTAGAGCGTTTAGTCCACCAACGCATGACCCATTACCTTGACTCCAACTCCCTATTTGATCCCCTACAATCAGGATTTCGGCCAGGTCACTCCACCGAGACTGCCCTCACCAAGGTCGTCAATGACCTCACGCTTGCCAAGGCCGAAGGAAAATACACTATCCTTCTCCTCCTAGACCTCTCATCAGCATTCGACACTGTTGATCACTCCCTGCTACTCCAGTCACTGCAATCTGTGGGTATCCAAGACCGTGCCCTAGCATGGTTTTCCTCCTACCTCTCAAATCGCTCCTTCAAGACCTCCTTCAATGGTTCCTCCTCAACCTCCTTCCCACTTTCAGTTGGGGTCCCCCAAGGCTCTGTTCTTGGTCCCCTGCTGTTCTCCATTTACACCGCCTCCATAGGAAAACTCATCTCCTCTCTGGGTTTCAACTATCACCTATATGCAGATGACACCCAGATTTACCTCCATACCACTGACCTCTCCACCACCACCATGGAGAAGGTATCCTCTGGTCTCTCAGCTATTTCATCGTGGATGTCTGCCAGGTTCCTAAAATTAAACCTGGATAAGACTGAGCTCCTAATCTTCCCGCCCCGTGCTGCTTCACCCCCCACTGACCTCTATGTCACTGTCAATGGCACAATCATTCATCCAACCACACAAGCCCGCTGCCTGGGTGTCACCCTAGACTCGGCCCTCTCCTTCACCTCCCACATCCAAACCGTAGCTAGAGCCTGCTATTTCCACTTACGCAACATCTCCAAGATCCGGCCTTTCCTGACCCCAGACACTACCAAACTCCTTGTCCATGCCCTCATCATCTCCCGCCTGGACTACTGCAACTCCCTCTTGTCAGGCCTTCCTCAAAACCGCATCGCCCCCCTAAAATCCATCATGAACGCAGCAGCCAGACTCATCTACTCCTCCCACCGCTCTGTCTCCACAACTCCCCTACGCAAATCCCTTCATTGGCTTCCAATTCACTTCAGAATCAACTTCAAGATCCTATGTTTGGCATACAAATCCTTACACAAGTCCTGCCCAACCTACATCTCTGACCTGGTCAGCAGATATACACCTGGCCGCCCACTTCGCTCCTCCAACGACCTCCTCTTAACCACCCCACGCATCTCGCACTCCCATGCCAGACTGCAGGACTTCACTAGAGCTGCCCCTATCCTGTGGAACTCTCTCCCGCTGCCCATCAGGCTCGCTCCCACCTTCAACACCTTCAAAAAAGCACTCAAAACTCACTTCTTCAAGGAGGCCTACATCAACTCGACACTACCCTAATCCTTTCTGCCAATAACTTCTTGATGCACCCCCTCCTTTTGTGTCACCAGCCCCTCCCTCTAGATTGTAAGCCTTTGGCAGGGCCCTCTTCCCTTGTGTATCATACTTGACTGTGTGCACTTTACCCAGAATTTGGAACAGGTAATTTTTTACCACTACCATTCCAGTTTATGATCTGGCATTGTACTATTATCTGCATTGTGTTGTGTACCTTATTGCTATTACCTGTATTGTTGTATCTATGGTCCGTTACCTGTATTGTTCTGTCAACCCTGTTATCATTGTCTGTAAGCCTATTTATTGTACAGCGCTGCGTAATATGTTGGCGCTATATAAATCTAATAAATAATAATAATAATAATAATAAAGTCGGTAATTTACATCACTGCTCGGCAATTTCAGCTTTTCATGCGGTAACAGCCTTGACGAATCGATATTTTCCTAAGTGCTCAGTAAAGTCAGCTGTTTTCAGCATTACCGTATGTTGTAATGCTTTATGAATTGAAGCCAATGTGTTTTAAAGTGTGAAATTGACCAGCCTTTATGATGTAAGGGCCTATTCACACTGCATTGGTTCTGAAACCTATGTTATAACATATAGCTTTCCAACATGTGTGTGCAATATAATGCTATTAAAGGGAACCTGAAGCGAGGGGTATATAGAGGCTGCCATATTTTATTTATTTTTTAAACCACACCAGTTGCCTGGCAGTCCTGCTTATCATTCAGCATGGATTACACAGCTGAAACAAGTGTTCGGCTAATCTTGACATTTGTCAGAAATGCTTGTTCAGGGGCTATGGCTAAAGGTATTAGAGGCAATGGGTCCATAGAACAGATAGGCAACTTGTATTGTTTAAAGGACCACTATCACGAAAAAAGGTAAAATTTAAAATACATATAAACACATACAAATAAGAATTACATTTTATACAGAGTAAAATTAGCCATAAGTTACTTTTCTCCTATGTTGCTTTCACTTACAGTAGGTAGTAGAAATCTTGACAGAAGCCAAGGGTTTTGGGCTAGTCCATCTCTTTAAGGGGATTGTCCTTTATTCTTTATAAGGGCATTTGCTGAAAAGGTTTTACACAAATATGCTGGCCAGTCTACCTGCTCTCTGCATACTGTTCTGACAGTTGGCTGGAGCAACTGCCATTCACTAAATGCTTTTGAACGCAAAGAAAACCCTGAGAATTCCCCATGAGGAGATGGGCTACTCCAAATAACCTGTGGGTAATGTCAGATTTCTACTACCTACTGTAAGTGACAACAACATAGTAGAAAGGTAATGTATGGCTCATTTTACTCTGTAAGAAATGTGCTTCTTCTTTGAATGTGTTTACGTGTATTTTAAATTTTACAATTTTCACGATGGTGGTCCTTTTAAAAAGGAATAAATATGGCGGCCTCCATATCCTTTTCATTTCAGGACTTCTTTAATCTCTAGCCACTTCTATAATAACGCACACGTTATACTGAAGAATGTATGCAACAGTGGGCTGCAAATATTCATGCATTATAATGCACATAATGTAATCGGCACAATATGAGCAGTGCGGTGTACTTGTGCACTGCGCAAACTTCTACTATAACACACGTACAGAAGTAGCCACACTATGCTCCGATACGTGTGAGCTTTTACCTGTACATTGTGATGTTTGAATAAAGCTTTTCTACGTTTACCCAACCTTTTGGTGCAGCGGGACATCCTTTACAGATCTGCTTGGATTTGGTGCTTTGATTCCCTGCTGCCATTTGGTTTCCAAATGTGAGTGCAGCGGCCTTTCTGTGACTTTCTCTACAGAAAAATGCATGCAGTGTGGATCGCAGTATGCAATGGGGTAATTTGCAGATTATGAGCACGGAGATGTATCTGTGCCCACTTCTACTGTAGCGCAGGTTTGTCAACTTGGTATGACAAATATTTTTATGATGTTTTTAGATCTGTGTCATATAGTAGAATGTAGTAAATTAGTAAATTATTCAGTATACCCACTTCTATATTGTTGTACTGCTGTATAGTGGTATGTAGCTGAAAGGGGGTGGGGAAGGGAGGTGAGTTGCACGGGAGTGACATCAGGTGGCAGGCAAGGTAAATGAGAACAATGCTCTTGGCCAAAGCAAACCGCCAGGCAGATCAATGGTCGAGAAGGGTTAGGGGCTGCTGTACCTACGCTGGATTCTCAGCAGAAGCGGTAGTTAGTGGCCTAGTGTTAATGTGGAGCTTAAGGAAGCATCCGAGGCCACAAAAAAAAAAATGAGATCTACTTACAGCCCCTAGCAGCCGGCATGTCCCTCGCCACTGCTCCGGTATCCTGGGATCTCCTCCGTTTCAGATGGTGACCTCGCCAGGTCACCCTCTGCTATGTCTGCGGGAGCGCCGATGTCACTCACGTTCACGTGGTCTGGAGCGTTCTGCGCAGTGGTGTCTGCATCATACACCTGAAACAAGCATGTGGCTATTATAGTCTGCCTCCTGATATGCATGCTTGTTTAGGGTTTATGGCTAAAAGTATTAGAGGGACTGGATCAAGGACGTAACTTGGATTTTTTTCAAAAAGTAAATCAATATGGCAGCTTCCATATCACTCTCGCCTCATGTTCCCTTCAAGATTGTAATGCTTGCTGATTACTTGCTCTGCTACAACTGTAACCTTTTTAACAGACCAGGACTGCACTCTGACTATAGAAAAGGTACTACACACAAGGACTGACTGTGCACTGACAATTTAAAAGACCACGCTGATGAGGAATATGAACCACCAGGATAGGAATAGACTCTGCCTTCCTTACTTGCAACCACTGAGGTTACGTTATCACCATCCATTAGTAGTGTGTGTGTAAAGGAAGGGGGAGGGGGGGAATATGTTACAGACTTTGCTAGGGTGAGTACAGGTCCCAGAATTATAACTTTGATAGAAGCAGAAGAGGAAAAGCACTGGCCATCCGATGGACTGCAGCAGGTGACCTGACAGGTCAGATATGACCTGTGGGCTGTCAGCTAAGCAACACTTTTCTATTGTATAGTTACAGGGCTGTGGAGTCAGAGTTGAGGAGTCTGAATGCGGTGATAAATGATGGAACGAAATCACTTCCTGAAGGCAACTTAAAACTGTAACTGATCTCGCGTCCGCTATATGTTGTACTTTTATTCTGGAAATATATGTTGCATATAGTTCAACTTTTTAAAATAAGTTTTTAATTTCCGTTTCCTTTCTTAAGGAATTGTCATATACAGTAGTTGTCTGAATCCATACACTAGCAGGAGCATGTTTACTGAGAGCTTGCAAATCTTTGTGCAAGCCCAGAACTGCTCTGATTTCATAACTAAATGTAAGCATGAACTTATCCGCATTACAAGCTTTTGGCCATTCAGGGATTTACCCACCCCTGCAGCCTCCTCTGCACAAAGATAGGGGTCAGCATTTTGTATTGCTCACTGTATTTAGGAAAGCAGTTTGCGATAGTAATTATATTTTATGATCTGAGTTTTGGGAGTTGCATATCACGTGTTCATAAAATTTAAAAAGCTTCTGGTCCAGGTGCAATTGCGTCCTGAACTTGTCTGGACTTCCTTAAATGACATAAATGTATTCAGTAAATTGCTTTTGGAGACAGTCTGTCTCCCCTTTGAGGTGGCAGTGATATTTCCAACTCCTCATGTTTCTCTTACATCCATATGCAGTCAGACACTCCCTTTCCCTTTAGCTTTCCTTTTGGCTTTAGCTGCTACACCTGAGGCTGTCTAAATGCTTAGTGCTTTCAGATGCAGCTTGTGAGCGCATGTTCCAGAGACACAAAGGTGAATCGGGGATGGAGGTATCAGCACTAAAGCCCTGTGTGCTTAGCACTGACAGTTACTTGGATACATTCTATGGCCAAAACAGCATCATTAATTACTAACACCTACAGACATAATAAACGGCTAATACTCCTCTAAAGGAAAACTTCATATCACTGGTCTACCCAACACCACTTAGGTATCGCTCCATAGTTGAAACAGTTTGGTGAAAATCTGATGATTATTCTGACTGACATTGGATGCTACCTTCATGGAATTAGAGGTTGCCGTGTAATTATCCTGTACGTAATCTGACTAACCTTAAAAATGTTATCTATAAAATAAGAGAATAAATGGTCTTCCTAGAGGACCTTCCATACTTCTCTTTCTTCAAATTAGATACATCTGACAAATTAAAGAGGAGCTGTAACCAAGGATTGAGCTTCATCCCAATCAGTAGCGATACCCCTCTTCCCATGAGAAATCTTTACTTTTTCTTGACTAGATCATCAGGGAGGTCTGTATGGCTGATATTGTGGTGAAACGCCTCCCATAGTGTAATGTCAGGACCTAGGTCCTGACAGTTTCTGGTCTGTGACCTTGTTGCATTGTGGGAAATAACAGTTGTTTCCAACTGCGAAGCAACCAGTATCTCCCTCTGTGCATATGTATATCTATAACAAAACAACCTTTTAGCCTATCAGATTGTTAATGGGTATGGTTATAGATAATGGCAGTTGGTGCGGTCTAGTTTTTTTCATGTCTGCCAGTAGTACCGATGATTACGTGCAGGCTGATTGTGGATATGTGGATAAAACAATATGAACCAATTACATGGCGATTATATCAATCATGTCTTGAACTCTATTTTTAACTTCGCACTTTCAATGTATTGATTTATTTTTTCCCCCTTTTTGCTAAAGTTCCTCTTTAAAGTGAACCTTCACCCTGGGGGGAAAAAAAAGTTTCACTTACCTGGGGCTTCCCCAAGTCCCCTGCAGCCATCCTGTGCCCTCACCGCTCCTCTAGTGTTCTCCGGTCTCCCGACGCGGCTTAGTTTCGTTTTCGGCTGACTGTCGGCTCCCGGCAACACGTCCTCCTCTTCGCGCTCCCCCGCCATCAAGCGTGTCATGCACAAGCGCAAGCGTACTGCGCCTGCGCTTGATGGTGGGAAGGCGAAGAAGGGGATGCGTTGGCGGGGGCCAACTGTCAGTCGGCCGAAAACTAAACTAACCCGCGGCGGGGGACCGGAGGACACTAGAGGAGCTGCAGGGGGCTTAGGAAAGCCCCAGGTAAGTGAAACTCCCCCCCCCCCCCCAGGGTTTAAAGTTCACTTTAAGTGCAGTGTAACAGATATATCTATACCACTTAAAGCAACCTTGACACACAACTAAGTAATAGAAGAAACTGTGATGAAAAACTAGTCAAAGGATGCATACAGTGAAAATCCACATTTTTCAGTAGTTCTAGAGAAATGAACAGAAGTAAAGCTGAGCAGAAGTGAGAGCTAAGCTCCTGTACTTCCTTATTGGCCACTGGAACCATCACTTCACATTAAAGAGTCTCTGTATAAAAAAAAAAAAAAAAAAGTACTTACCTCGGGAGGGGAAAGCCTCATGGTCCCAGTGAGGCTTCTCCTATCCCTGTAGCTGCAGCCAATCCAGCACTGGCTCCCTTGAAACCCCCGGCAATCCTCCCCAGACAAGCCTGACAAGGTTTGATATATTTACCTCTCCGGGATCCAGCGCAGGCTTAGTAGCAGTTCTTCGCTCGGGCTAGGCGTAAATAGCCGAGCCCAATCGTATCCGCTCTACTGCGCAGGCGCAAAAGGAGTCGCGCCTGTGCAGTAGAGCGGGTCGATCGGGTTTGGCTATTTCCACCCAGGGAAGAGCGGCTAGTGCGCCTTCCGCTGGATCACGGAAGGTAAATATTTACATTGCCGCTCTTCGGGGAAACTGGGCAGGCTAACGGAGGAGCACGTGGGAAGCCTCGTTAGGATCCAGAGGCTTCCCCCTCCCAAGGTAAGTACTCCCCAGGGGACATTTTTCTTAATACAGGATTTCTTTAAAGGATCAACAGAGAGATTGACAGGGACTTCTTCCTGGCACTTTAAACAAAACTGCTCATTCCCATGGGATAGTTTTCTGTGGACTGATGAAACAAAATTAGAACTGTTTGGGCCCATGGATCAACGCTATGTTTGGAGTAGGAAGAACAAGGCCTATGAAGAAAAGAACACCTTGCCTACTGTGAAGCATGGCGCTGGAGTCAATCATGCTTTGGGGCTGTTTTGCTTCTGCAGGTACAGGGAAGCTTCAGCGTGTGCAAGGTACCATGAATTATCTTCAGTACCAGGAGATATTTGATGAAAATGTGATGCAGTCCGTCACAAACCTGAGGCTTGGGAGACGTTGGACCTTTCAACAGGACAATGATCCCAAGCATACCTCCAAGTCCACTAGAGCATGGTTGCAGATTAAAGGCTGGAACATTTTGGAGTGGCCATCGCAGTCACCAGACTTAAATCCGATTGAGAACCTCAGGTGGGACCTAAAGAAAGCATTTGCCGCGCGCAAGCCTAAGAATGTGACTGAACTTGGAGGCTTTTGTCCATGAAGAATGGGCTAAGATACCGTAGATGGCTGCAAGACACTTGTGTCAAGCTATGCTTCAGCTTCACGTTTAAAAGCTGTTATAACTGGAAAGGATGTTGTACTAAGAATGAATGTCACTTGGAAGTTGAATAAAACTTATGATGTGAGCACAGAAAAGACATTTGTGGTTATTTCATTATAGATGATATGTTATATTTGTCTGACTTACAAGTGCCACTTTGATTTAATTGCAAACAAGATGACTGAAATGATCAAAATCAATGTCAAACTGGCCAAAACACTCAATTTCAGTGGGGGTTGAATACTTTTGAACACAACTGTATATCAAGGCCATATTGTCTGAATTCTTGCTATTTATTCATGCAGGAAAAGCTGCCATATGTATATGTTTAGTTCATTATAAGTTAAACATTTTCTTGACTTTCCAGTATAGGGGAGGTTATAATTTCAGACAGTAAAATTTTCATAAGATTGTTTTAATTACAGAAGCTAGAACATTTTGTTTATATTAGACATTCAGACTGCTCACTGAAATGCCAAGGTTATAGATAAGGGTATTGTGTGAAAACGTTAAAGAGTTTACTAGATAAAGTATTAGTGAGACATGCCCAATGCTATGTTACTTATTTCACAGATTTTTTTTTATAATTAACTATTATTTATAATAAAGTCCCACATACTTGTATATCTGCTTTTAGTTTTGGTGCTGGCATCATATTGCAGTGTAGTGTATACCACATTTAACAGGATCAGGTGAAGTGTGTAGTGACTGCTGTGTAATTATGGTTTTATTAAATGCTGACACAGCCCTTGGATGAGTGCATTGCCATATCACTAGTTTTCCCTCAGAGGGTCTAGTCACTCCTGTAGTCCGAGTCTTAGCCATAGTTGTTCATACCTCAGTCTGTTCCTCAATTCTGCTACTAGAGCTTTTATGCCATGTGTTTCTATAGGGGAACTGCCTCCAAACTGCATGAATATGTTTTTAGCACATGAATATGTTTTCAGCACATGAATATGTTTTCATGACTGTGAAATGTCCCATTAGCACTTACTGGTGCATATTCTGCTCTTGTGTTACGCTTCTCTCTTGCCTGCCTCTGCTTCTCTTTGTTTTTCAATATGCCTAATTTACAAAGAAGAAAACCTTTTTTGCCTGTACTCCCCTCTTAGTGTATAATAACCCAACTGAGCCTTCATGTAGACTATACTTCACTCCAGCCTCCCCCTTAAGAGTGCCTAACCACTAACCTTTACTGAACTATAGTATTTGGGCTCCATTGGCTCTTTCTCTAGGGGGGGGGGGGGGGGGGGTGTGTGTGTGTGTGTGTGTGTGTGTGTGTGTGTGTGTGTGTGTGTGTGTGTGTGTGTGTGTGTGTGTGTGTGTGTGTGTGTGTGTGTGTGTGTGTGTGTGTGTGTGTGTGTGTGTGTGTGTGTGTGTGTGTGTGTGTGTGTGTGTGTGTGTGTGTGTGTGTGTGTGTGTGTGTGTGTGTGTGTGTGTTGCTACCCTTATTGGACTACCCCAGGAAACCAGGAAGACAATGCAGTGTGGAGAGGTCGCTTGATAAGATATTAAAACTTTTGAAGAACAATCTGGATGAATGCATGCCTTGGGGCAGGCGACAAGCCAGGTAGGCTCACAAGTAGAGATCGGTATCTGAGGATTTGATCAAGAGTAGTCAGGTAAGCCAGGTGATTAGTTGGAGCTGCAGATGCCAAAAAGTTGTATGAGCTGGTTCATAACAGGAGCAGGAAGTCACAGGGTGGTCATGCAAGCCTATGTCATGCCAGGATGCAATAATGCAGAGTGATACATTCCTGGAGCTGCATTCATCTCACAGGACAAGGTGCTGACGGAGCTCTTAGAATGGTCAGCATATCTGGCACAGATTTGCAATTCGTTATTTATTCAATCATCTAGACAAATGCAGATTTGTGTAAATGACCTAATAAAGTAAGGAAATTGCACACCTGTGCTGACCTGTCCTGCTAACTATGACTTTCATTTGTGTTATCCAGTTACTATTGGTCATTCACCAGCAACTACGGTAACTGGATGAATGGTATGCCACATTGCTTCACTACACAAAGTTCTTGGAAGGGCACTCCTTATGCACAAACTCAAATACACTTTGACACAGTTGCCTTTGCTAACCTTTGTGCACACCTTTGCATGTGGGTAGTGGTGCTGCAAACTTGAGTGGTATGGCGTTGTGTGATGAGACAGGCATGCATGGGCACACAGGATCGTTGTGGTAACCAGGGCTGTTGAGTCGGTACAAAAATCATCGGACTCTGACGCCTCAGTTTATGAAACCGCTGACTCTGACTCCAGGTATCCAAAATTGCTCTCGACCCTTTGACTCAGACTCCTTAGTCTAATACTTACCAGGGCTGTGGAGTTAGTACAAAAATCAAAAGTTTATTGAAACCACCAACTCCAGGTACTCAAAATTGCTCTAACTCCTCGACTCAGACTTTTACTCCGCAGTATGATAAATGGCTACAAATATGTACATACTTCCTACATAAAATGATTGTTGGGGTTAATTTTGGATGACTGTATGGGAATGATCACTGTACAAACATGTGGCTTAAACACCCTGATAAGGCATCTTGTTCTGATCTATATGGAATGCAGGAATTAAAAACTGCTGGCTTAGGATTTTCTACCTTGGCTGGTCGCTGAAGTGGGAACCCCTGACCTAAAACAGTCACTAGATTTTCACATGAAAAAATTGTCAAGAATTTTGGCCTGATAATATCTAATGTATGTTCATAGCTTATGATTAACACTGATGTCCACCTGGACTGTGCCTAACAATAAAGAGGAGCTGTTAGGTATAAGGTCTCAGAGAAAAAAAACACATATATCAGTAGCTAAAGATTGGCTGTACTTACATTACATATGCATTTCACTGTCCACGTTTGGATTTCACAGAATTTTTATATAGTATTTGCAGAGAATGATGCTCCTGACAGCTCATGGCAGGTTCCATGTTTGTCTGTCTCCTATGAAGCCAAATGTGTCGTCATGTCCTGCCTGTTTCCTGATGATTCCACTCAGAAAGAATACAACACTACCAGAGACTGGACAAGGTCCTTCAGCACCCAAGGCTGAGACACCAAAGTGCGCCCCTCCATCCCTCCCACCCCAGCCGTCACACACTGATTGCTATTAGACTAATAGGTGCCCCAAGGCCCCCAACCTCCCCCAACACCTTAATATCTAGTTATCTGGCTTGCAGTCACTGTCATGTATCCTCTTTTCTTATTTCTTTCTGCTTCAAACACAATTGGGAATGACAGCTGAATGAATTGTGCGCCCCCTCCTACATTGCGCCCTGAGGCTGGAGCCTCTCCAGCCTTTGCCTCGGCCCGGCCCTGAACACTACTGTGCAGTGAATATTAATTAGCCATGTGGCTAGGAACAATAGCGGACTCATGCAGTATACTCTGCCCAGAGATTTTTCAGTGCTGGCTGTTGTAACATGAGACTGTAACTTCTCACTAGCAGCCGAGGGGAGGACCCAAGCAGCCCCAGAATGCTTTGCAGTATGGTATGCGGCCTGTCGTCCTTTTAAGAGCTTGGGTCTAACATCCTTGCTGTTCAGCACACATCAAAAGTAAGAGAGATTTTTAACTTCAGTATTGCCTTTTTGGCTTCCTTCTAAACTGTTTAACACAGGAGAATAGAGGTTTAAATTAGCTTTTGCAGCCTGACAGTTACTCTTTAAGCTATTCCCTTTCCTGTTTCATATTAAAACCTCTTCCTTACAGTCTCAATTTCCTAATAGCCGTACATGAAACTGTCCACCTAGCTTTAACCCCTTCCTTTTAAAATGTAAAATTTAACTCAGATGCCTTTACAAAATCCATGCATCAGTATTATCTGTATTTTTAATCAATATTTATCTTCAGTCTTAACCATCAGCTTACTAAATGCTAATCTATAAGCTTTATAGTCTACCGCTAATAACCCCTAATCCCTATTTTCCCTGATTTTCCTAAATCTTGATACTAGTGACACTTAAAGAGACTCTGTAACAACAAAAACCTCCCCTGGGGGGTACTCACCTCGGGTGGGGGAAGCCTCCGGATCCTAATGAGGCTTCCCACGCCGTCCTCTGTCCCACGGGGGTCTCGCCGCAGCCCTCCGAACAGCCGGCGACTGTGCCGACTGTCAGTTCAATATTTACCTTTGCAGGCTCCAGCGGGGGCGCTGTGGCGACTTTCGGCACGGAAATAGACGGAAATACCCGATCCCTGTCGGGTCCGCTCTACTGCGCAGGCGCCGGAAACTTGCGCCTGCGCAGTAGAGCAGACCCGACGGCGATCGGGTATTTCCGCCTACTTCGGCGCCGAGAGGCATCAGAGCGCCTGCGCAGGAGCCAGGAAGGTAAATATTGCGTCACGGCTGTACGGAGGGCTACAGCGAGACCCCCGAGGGACGCAGGACGGCGTGGGAAGCCTCATTAGGATCCTGAGGCTTCCCCCACCCGAGGTGAGTACCCCCCAGGGGCCGTTTTGTCGTTACAGTTCCTCTTTAAGGGCCCGTTTCCACTGGTGTAGAAACTGCGCCGATTCTGAATAGCGCCGCCAAGCGAATCGCTTGCGCTTGCGATTATGCCGGCATCTCCATCCGAAATGGTGTGGGAGGCTGCGAATCCCATAGCCATGCATGGCACGGCTTATGGGATTCGTCTGCATACTTGCAGACCCGGAAGTGCCGCCGTGCATCTCGCTGACTCGTGCGGCACAAGTGGAAACGGGCCCTAAAGGGATATAGTGTCATGATAATTGCTCTAGCACACCCTAAACTGAGTGAAACCGTGGTGAGCACCATCTCACAATGCGTACATTGCAAACGCATGTGTTGCTATGTATAGTGAGAGTGTATAGCCTTCGCTAAGACTTGGTTCACACTCTGAGTCTGCTGCTGGGAGGCAACAGACCAACTGACATTTTGAAAGGGCCAATTCTTTCCTGTCGGCCCATTGACCTATTCCCATCTTAATGGGTCCAATTTTGTAGGGACATTGCACACATCATTCCTTGAGATATATATATATATATATATATATATATATATATATATATATATATATATATATATATATATATATATATATATATAATATATATCCATAATATATGGATATGGTATGGCTCTGGTAAGACTGAATTCTGTCAGCTAAAATTTTGTTTTTGGTACGCTTGAAGACGTTTTGCACTAATCTATGAGAGTTCCTGAATTAAACTGAAATGCAGTGATACTGTTTCTTGAGTGTTTCCTCATTTCATTTAAACTGAGGTAGCCACTTGAATTTGGGCTAAAAACTAACATCTGGATAAATTAGAACCATTGGAGCTGTTCTCTAGACCAAACAGCCCTGTATTGTTTTCACATCAAACAGATTACATTAAAGAGGAACTCCAGTGAAAATAATGTAATAAAAAAGTGCTTCATTTTTACAATGATCCCTGATTTACATTTTGCCATTTATCACATGGTGACACTTGTACTGCTGGCAGGTGATGTCAGTGGAAGGAGATGCTGCTTGTTTTTTTGGCAGATGGAAACAGCTGTTATTTTTCACAATGCAACACTGCTCCCACAGTGTGATGTCAGAACCATGGTCCTGATATCATACTGTGGGAGGGGTTTCATCACAATATCGGCCATACAGAGCTCCCTGATCCGTTTGTGAAAAGGAAAAGATTTCTTATGGGAAAGGAGGCTACTGATTGGGATGAAGTTCAATTCTTGGTTACGGATTCTCTTTAAAGGGGAACTTCAGCCTATACAAACATACTGTCATTAAGTTACATTAGTTATGTTAATTAAAATAGATAGGTAATCTCTTACCCACCCTGTTTTAAAAGAACAGGCAAAAGTTTGTGATTTCATGGGTGCAGCCATCTTTTTCATGGGTGCAGCCATCTTTTTCATGGGTGCAGCCATCTTTTTGGTTGAAAGGAGGTGACGGAGCATGAGACACAGTTCCAGCTGTCCTGTGTCCTGATCACCCCTCAAAATCACAAATTCAAAAAAAAATTAAAAAATTTGCTCCAAAACAGCAGAAGCTTAGGTAAGAAAAACAAAGTTCTGATGCTGTGAAACTGTTAAAGAAACACCAAGCCTTATCAGTGCTGCGGAGTAGATTTTTAGTCTGGAGGTTCACTTTAAGTTTGCCTACTTTATGAAGTGTTTTTTTGTAACAGATCTCTTCTTTTTGTAACAGATCTCTTCTTTTTGTAACATATCTCTTCTTTTTGTAGTTCTTTATAGAGGACAGCTCAGGCTCTGAGGATGACTGGGAGAAACAAGAAGCCAGTGTGAAGAAGCTGCAGAAGCATTTCCCTGATTTGGATAAAGAAGTAAGAGTACAGTGTTGCCTCTTTTCTCTAATCCACAAGAATACAGCAGGTAGGGAGAAGTGGGGGACCAGGAAATCTGTCAACCTATTGACATAGCTAATGAGGTTGTTGCATAAAATCCTCTAGTCCCATGCTGCCTCCTTCCAGGTTGGACCCATCAGTGGGGTTTATGTGTAAGTGAGAGCAACAATGGGGACCTGACTTTTTCATGGTATCAATGTCAAAATTTATATTTTGCAAACAGTACTATTGGTTTCTACCACTGCCACTGGTTCAGAAATAATCCTCTCCCACACCTTACATGTACCACCTTTAGAGATCTTGCTTTATAAGATACTAAATATAAATACATTTAAATAAATTCCACTATACATCTCCCATGTTTACCAGATAATCTATCCCAATGATCACGATCACAGGAAAAGTTGCTGTACATTACCTGCTCAGCACTCTTTACTGCATGTAACTGAAATGGGAGGAACCCCATTGGGAGATCATCAGAATGGGGGGGGGGGGGGGGGGTTATCACCAGCATGAGAGAGGCGCAAAAGAGGATGAAAGCAGATGGCAAGGAGGGCTGAGCAAGAGAATGTTCCATTGTGCTTCCTGCTGGGGATGGTCAATGAGATGCAAATAATTTTGAGTTGCTGTAGCAGTATGCACATTTATGCAGGTTGAATATGAACCAATCAAATCCTGTTGAGGTAAAAAATGATTGGTGCATTTTCAAGCTGCATAGATTTGCATACAAATATTGCATAATCCTGCATCAACTTAAAATTATTTGCATCTCATTGGCCATCCCTACTTCCTGCATGTCTAGTGGTAGTGAACAGAGAGGGGCAACACACTCCAGCATTCTGTGCTTTGGCTCCATTATAAAAAGAAATGTGATACAAAAAAATGGTGCAATACGGGGGGCACCATGGCTAGCTATCTGCAATGGGGATCCGGCTGCCTGACACCCCCCCCCCCCCCCCCCGATCACGCAGTTAGGCAGCCGGTCCCCAGAGGGCTAAATAAACATTAATTGTGACCTTATATTTATGTCTATATTTGTACAGTATAAAGGCCAAAATTCATAGATCTCACTTTTTTTTTTTTTTATCTTTTTCTCACCTGATAAACATGAATGCAGACATCAAACCAACAAACATTGATTTCGGTTACCGTATATAATCGCAAGCAAGCCGAATTTTTGACCCCCAAAAAGTAAGCCAAAAGTTGAGGGGTCGGCTTGCTTGTGAGTCATGTTGGTCCAGGTGAGGGAGGAAGCCATAGAGAGCGGTTCCCATAGTAACGGCGATACACATCGCCGCTACAGGAAGCCGCTCTCTCTACGGCTTCCTCCCTCATCACACAGCAGCCGCCGTGGGGCGAGCTGCTGTGAAAGTGTGAATTATTTACACGGGACGAGCAGGAGACGGCGAGGGGAATAGAGGAAGCTGCCGGGTAAGGTAATAGCAGCCGGTGGGGGGCACTACCTACCCATACTGGGGCGCTATACTGAGCACTATACTAGCTATACTGAGCACTATACTAGCTATACTATTAGCTATACTGGGCACTTTACTAGCTGTACTGGGCACTTTACTAGCTGTACTGGCCTGGGCACTTTACTAGCTGTGCTGGGCACTATACTAGCTGTGCTGGGCACTATACTAGCTGTGCTGGGCACTATACTAGCTGTGCTGGGCACTATACTAGCTGTGCTGGGCACTATACTAGCTGTGCTGGGCACTATACTAGCTGTGCTGGGCACTATACTAGCTGTACTGGGCACTATACTAGCTGTACTGGGCACTATACTAGCTGTACTGGGCACTATACTAGCTATACTGGGAACTATACTAGCTATACTGAGGCACTACCTACCCATACTGGGCACAATACTAGCTATACTGGGACACACTGGGGGGATCACGCAGGCCAGCATTTCCTGCCCCCGGCTTATATGAGGGTCAATCATTTTTTTCATGGTTTTTCAGGTAAAAGTTGGGGGGTCGGCTTATATGCGGGTAGGCTTGCTTGCGAGTATATACGGTATACCTTTATCCTCATAAAACCAACTCTATAACCTGAGAAGAGACTTTTTGAACAAGGGTTAAGGAACCCAGACTATAAGGGACCACATTCAGAGGGCCAGCAAATACCAAGGCCCCAACTCCTACAGTACAGATAGAAACAGAAATTGGAGTACCCTAGTGGTCACAAAGCACCAGCAACTAGGAGTTCTTCGAAAGATAGCCAGGGAACTACAACTCTCACTGCACAAGGGTAGCGGACTTGAAGAACTCTTCCCAGAATTACCCCGCTCCTGGCTTACAGACAGCTGGTAAACCTAAGAAAACCTCTGGCAAGGAGTTCCCTGCTCCCACCTGAAAAGAATGGCACATTTCCGTGTGGGCAGAAGAGATGTAAAACCTGCTGCCAACATACTATGCGCAGACAGCTTACCAATACCAGATTCTACTGGTGCTTTCCACATCTGGAGAGTATACACATGTATATCATCCACTGTGGTGTATACAATTAAGTGAACAAAATGCCTGGATAAAGTTTAACCATATACATTGGGGAAGCTAATCAAACAGTACAGAAGAGACTAGTGAACTGGATAGTGTAATGGTTAAGGGCTCTGTCTCTGACACAGGAGACTAGGGTTCAAATCTCGGTTCTTCCTGTTCAGTAAGCCAGCTATTGCCTTCTGAGTGCACATTAGTGGCTACAGCTCAAGGGCTTTGAGTCCGCCAGGAGAAAAGTTTTATATAAATGTTGTTTGTCTTGTCTTTGTCTAAATATCCACTGCGCTGCATTTTAGCAAATGTGCCACAGGACTACATTTTAGCAAATGTGCCCATAGCAAAAGGTACCTCAAAATTACCATTCTAAGGGGAAATTTCAAATCTGGGAAAGAATCACAGATGTTTGATTACAAGTTTTTGAAAATGTTTCACACTATAAATAACGTAAACGTATGAATCTTAACACCAGTTGGCCTGTGTCATTGCAGATTTAAAGTACAACTGTAGTGAGAGGTATATGGAGACTACCATATTTATTTCCTATTAAGCAATACCAGTTACCTGGCTATCCTGCTTATCTTCTTCCCCTAATACTTTTAGCCATAGACCCTGAACAACATTATTGTCATACCTGACAAGATTAGCTGAATGCTTGTTACTGCTATTATTCAGACACTACTGCAGCCCAATAGATCAGCAGGGTTACTAGGCACCTGGTATTGTTTAAAAGGAAATAAATATGGCAGCCTCCATATACCTCTCACTACAGTTGTCCTTTAAGGCTTGTACACACATGCAACTTTTTAGCAAGATCAACCCAACGACATGACTGACCCCACGACTAGTATTTTCCACGCACAAACCAATTGAATGACCAAATCATTTTCATACTGCGCATGGAAGCGGGATGACACACTGCGCGATATTGCTGCATTTCAAACAAGTAAAACTCATTCAAACGACTTGTACACACATGGCCAACTGCACAAAATCAGCCCAACAGTCATGTGAGCCGATCTGCCTGTTGGATCGGGCAAACTGCAGAGCACGTGGATTATAGCTCAGGAGATTTGGGCGCAGCCATAGACCGTAATAGGAATTACGGCTATAGTGGTGCACAGTGAGTAACTTTGGTGCCGTCAGAAGACTGAGCTGAAGTTACTTAGCAATAGCTGGACGCTGAATTACATCACTCCCCATCATCAACGTGGACCTGGAGGGGGAATGGTAATTAACGCATCTCCCGGCGGCTATTTCTCCTGTATGCCAAACTGCCTGTTATCAGTCGCTTGTGTAGTTCTTCGTCACGCATTCACACACACTCGACTATCGTCCAACAGACTGTGTTTGGATGATAGTTGCGCAGAAAAGTTTTAAGAGCCTTTACACAGACAGCCAGACTGACTGACTTTTTAACACTTTGGTTTGTTGATGCTCCCTGACTGAGAGCGAAGTTGATTTTTGTTTGCGTTTATCTGTATTGACAAATGCTCAATAGATCTGAACGCAGAGAAGTCTTTTATGTTTCAAAAGAGGTAAAACTGTCATCCTGTCAGAATGAGCCTGCAGAATCCTATGTAAAGCCTCCTACACACGGTACAATTTTCTATCAGATCGACCTGTGATCTGATAAGAAATTGCATCGTGTCTAGACATCCAGATTGTTCCCGATCGATTTTGTGTTGATAAGAACCCAAAATCTATTGCAAAATAGATCAGGATCCGATCGGACTGGTTGGAAATTATCTGAGAGATCCATCGATCTGACGGAAAATTGTACCACGTGTACCCAGCTTAAAGGAAGCATCAGACGGTTTATGCTACCTTCAGATATACTTACCCGGGACCTTCTCCAGCCCCTTGCACCCGATATGTCCCTTGCCGCATCTCCACTTTCAGCCGCTGACCTGGGGTTCCCGCCGCTATCAATCACTCGAATGTGGGCTCGAGTGTTCTGCGCAGGTGCAGAACACTAAGCCCACATGCGAGTGATTGACAGCGGGGCTCGAGCAGGTACAGTAGAGGATCTTGAGGTCGGCCTCTGCATCGGCAGGGACCCCGGGCTGACGCCTGATAGAGATGCGGAGAGGGGCATATCTGCTGCAACGGGCTGCAGGTAACCCTGGGTAAGTGGAGCTGAAGGTAGCATAAAATGGCTGATGCTTCCTTTAAGTAAGTTACATTCACTTTTATACGGTTCTGTTACAGTTCTGTATAATTCCTGAAGAAGAAATTTAATGTTTCGAAAGCTTGCAATAAACTATGTGCAGTTAGTCTTTAAAGGTATCACTGGAATCAGCATTTGTTGGTTTGTTGTCTGCATTTCTGCTCCACGACTAATACCGGACCACACTTCGCCTGATAAACACGTCTTCACCATGTTACTAAAATTAGGGGAGAAACTGATTACCAAATCTTAGTTAAGGTAGTAAACTAATATCATATAAAACTACTGTCCACACTGTAGATAAAACTCGGCCAATTATGACCACCTTTGCCGAGGATTTAACGTGTGTGCAGCGACCTCTGTTCCCTCTTGGGTCGGCAAGAGATCTTCCTGGTGTCTAGACTCAGCTGAGAGCTTTGTTCTCCCCACTTACCCCTGCTGCTCTGTGACGTTCCACTGTGTGCTGCTCCGTTGGCCTTAAACATGATGTACAACGTAGTTCAGAATTATTTGCCTGCCTCGGGTGCCACTGTTTAATCAGAGGCAACAACAATAATAATGTGGTGAAATGCATCAAATGAGAAAAAATTGAAGGTCTGATGTAAAAAAAAAAAAGTCACTGTACGTTTTCACTTTAGATATCTGCCAGCTTTAACCTCTTAAAGAGACACTGAAGCGAAAAAAAAATGATGATATTATGATTTGTATGTGTAGTACAGCTAAGAAATAAAACATTAAGATCAGATATATCAGTCAAATTGTTTCCAGTACAGGAAGAGTCAAGAAACTCAAGTTGTTATCTCTATGCAAAAAAGCCATTAATCTCTACGACTTTCAAAGTCGTGGAGAGGGCTGTTCTCTGACTTTTATTATCTCAACTGTAAGTGAACTAATTACTTTTTCTCTGCCAGAGGAGAGGTCATTAGTTCACAGACTGCTCTGAAAGAATCATTTTGAATGCTGAGTGTTGTGTAATCTGCACATATTAGAGAATGATGCAATGTTAGAAAACACTATATACCTGAAAATAAAAATATGAGAATATTTTCTTTGCTGCTAATCTTCTAGTAATTATTCATAGTACACAACCAATTCACTATATCATATATTTTTTTTCGCTTCAGTGTCTCTTTAAGTACCAGCGGTCTCTGCCCCCTTAAGGACCAGAGACTGCAGGTACAAGAAACGGCGGAATAACGACGTATACCGACGAATCGCCGCACATACCCGCCACAATTGCTGTCCACGCCGCACGCCGGGTACCTCAGCTACCCACTCTGCCGTCTCTATGACGGCAGAGTTCCTGTGAGCCGGTCAGGAGCCGCTTTCATTGGCTCCGGACCCTGCCTATCAATGTAAGTCAATGGGAGCTGCTTACGTTGATAGACAGGGTCAGGATTCTATGAAATCAGCTCTCGACCCGCTCACAGGACTCTGCTGTTATAGAGACGGCAGAGCAAGTGAGCTGCGTCGGGGAGAAATCGGTGAGATCGTCGGGAGCGACGACGCGCGGCGTCTGTGTTATACACTTTCGTTTTGTCAGTCAGCGGCCACTGTATCCTCGCTCTCGTTGCCAGGAGAGTCCTGCGCAGGACTGCTGAGTCCTGCCTCGTACTGCGCCTGCACAGGACGCTCCCGGCCACGAGAGTTTGAACAAGGATGAGCAGGGCCGTACAGGCGCAGTGGCCATCGTCTTGTATGTTAGGGGTAAGGAAAGTGAGCTGTGGAGGGGGGGGACAGGAGAATCTTTGTGTACCAGTGTGGGACAGGATGGCTGCAGGGGGCTGGTAGAAGCCCCAGGTAAGTTTAAAGAGGCACTTCAGCCTAAACAAAAAATACTGTTAAAGAGACTCCGTAACAAAAATTGCATCCTGTTTTTTATCATCCTACAAGTTCCAAAAGCTATTCTAATGTGTTCTGGCTTACTGCAGCACATTGTACTATCACAGTCTCTGTAATAAATCAATGTATATTTCCCTTGTCAGACTTGTCAGTCTGTGTCTGGAAGGCTGCCAAGTTCTTCAGTGTTGTGGTTCTGCTATGCACTCCCCCCTGAGGGGGGAAAGAAACACACAAATGATCTCTTGAGATTCAAAAGGAAGGCTGTATACAGCCTGCTTGTGTATGGATGTATCTTCTATGTGTGGACATACTGTACATCAACCTACTTCCTGTTTTGGTGGCCATTTTGTTTGTTTATAAACAAACTTTTTAAAACTGTTTTTAACCACTTTTAATGCGGCGGGGAGCGGCGAAATTGTGACAGAGGGGAATAGGAGATGTCCCCTAACGCACTGGTATGTTTACTTTTGTGCGATTTTAACAATACAGATTCTCTTTAAGTTTCATTAGTTATGTTAATTAAAATAGATGGGTAATATAATCTCTTACCCACCCTGTTTAAAAAAAAAAAAACAACAGGCAAATGTTTGTGATTTCATGGGGGCACCCATCTTTTTGCTTGAAAGGAGGTGACCGGGAGCATGAGACACAGTTCAACTGTCCTGTATCCAGATCACCCCACCCAGTTGCTAGGCAACGAGAACCATATCAGAGATCCCATCATGCTTTGCATCGTATCAGGCGAGAAATGCCTGGGCAGTTTTCTTTGATGGAGCTGAACTTGGCTTCTGTGCAGCCAAAAAATGAGGCTTGGATAAGAAAAGCAAAGTTCTGATGCTGTTAAACTGTTAAAGAAACACCAAGCCTTTTCAGTGCTGCTGAATAGATTTTTAGTCTGGAGGTCCACTTGAACTTTTTTTTTTTTTTTTTTCAGATTACAGGTTTCCTTTAAATTTATTTGTAGTATGGCTGACAAATAGAACATAGTAATATAGAAAAGAGTCTCATATTTTTATTTTCTGTTTTATAGCTTTATTTCTAAGATTGCATCAGACTGTCATAACTGCCATTTATAATCCACACTCTCTTTTAAGCTAAAAAGAAACAATGTTGTTAAAACATAAACATTTTCATCTAGAGATGAAAGTGGAATTAAACTGCTACCCACACACTATTCAAATTTGGTGCAGATCAACACGCGATTGACCCCCAATTAAAAATATGACTGGGATCATGGGGAGTAAAGCCTATTATCAGCCATGGGATGTTGCTGCTGTGCTGTTGCTAACCTCAATTGCTGCCCAATTAGATGTTATTGTTGAATCTAATGCCTAATTGGGCAAAATATTGTATGGTGTATAGGGCCCTTAAGACTAGTCTGTCATTTGAATGCATCTTTACACCTTACATAAGCTAATTGATTGCCTTTCATGCCGCTTGACCTATTATCAGATAGACGTGTAATTATGTAATTAGTTTGCAAATAAAGGAGAGAAAGTTCTCTGCTGACTCCTTTGTATACAGCAGAAACTTTTCTGCCTTCTTTACACAGCTTATTACACTTCCTACACAATCTGAGCATTCCATCAAACAGTAATCCTATCAATAAGCAGCTAGATTAAGTAAAAAGCTCGAGTGTTAACACTTCCAGTACTTTAGAAGCCACTCAAATGGTTTTAGCTATTAATTGTATGCCGTGTTTAATGCATTTATGTCATAGCTGAAATTTGAGTTTAATCCCATTTGAAGCATCACTTTTACTGTTAGTGAAGTCATACAGAGCAATGTTTGACACTTTACTACTAAGGGATTTCTGTGGCAGACACCTGGTTTGTGTTTTCTTTAATAGCCTGTCACGGTTTTGTCTCACTTTTTGCTTTAGCCCCATAGTAGTCTTAGCAATAGCTGCGATCCACCACCAAATCAAATAAAATGCAGACTGACCAGACTAGCCTAGACCTAAGTTATGTACATCATAGACGTATGATGCTAATGATCAGGGATGACACCATTCCAGGAAATATGAGCCAAAGCGGTCTTAATACATTTATCATAGATCCAGGTCCACATATAACATGTCATAAAAACACCACCAAGTGTATACAGTTAGGATTAAAAGGGGGTGTTTTTCATTAGCTCCTTACGAGTGCATCAGATCAAATAAACTTAAAGCGGTATAAAACTCTGACATAATATTCAATAAAAACATGTTTTCCTACTTTTTATATGCCATACGGTTATCATATTTGATTTTGTGCCTAAGTATTATTATTCATTTAGAGATTACAAGTACCCAAAGTACAATTTTTTTTTGCTCTGAGAGCTGCCTTTGCATTTTATTCATATTTTTGTGTATTCATCTTGTAATGTCCCCAGAAATGCTTTCTGAGTATCTGTCTGTGTTCAGGAGTGTCTGCACAGTCAGAGAATGTGTCACATTCCTCACTTGATACAATTAAGTAAACACAAGATAATGTTATCTCCAGTTTAGATGCGTCCAGCTTTCCCTGCAGGGAGCTTGTAAGTCATGTGTTTAACTAGTTAAATGCTGTTCTAGTAAAAAAAAAAAGCAAAGAAGAAATGCTGGGTTACATTCCGCTTTAAAAACATTTACTTCCAGGCCAGTATTACAGGAACCAGGAAGATAAAGCGCGTTATTTCACAAAGTGACCACTACCACCATACCAATGTCCACTCTGCCCGACCCGGTTTAGCTAATACGTAGCCATCAGGGAAAAAAGGCCCTGATCCCTTATTGGTCACACCAACTTTTTGACCACCCAGCTACAGCTTTATCTCGGCCAGCTAAAATACATTTCTGGGAGAACACTAAATGATAATACTGGTTTGAAAATTTCTGAAATCGGCAATGCCAAGTGTATACACTCATCTAAAGGATTATTAGGAAAACCATACCAATAAAGTGAACCCCTTTCGCCTTCAGAACTGCCTTAATTCTATGTGGCATTGATTAAACAAGGGTCTAAAAGCATTTTTTAGAAATTTTGGCCCATATTGATAGGATAGCATCTTGCATTTGATGGAGATTTGTGGGATACGCATCCAGGGCACAAAGCTCCCGTTCCATCACATCCCAAAGATGCTCTGTTGGGTTGAGATCTGGGGACTGTGGGGGCCATTTTAGTACAGTGAACTCATTGTCATGTTCAAGAAACCAATTTGAAATGATTCAAGCTTTGTGACATGGTGCATTATCCTGCTGGAAGTAGCCATCAGAGGATGGGTACATTGTCGCCATGAAGGGATGGACATGGTCAGAAACTATGCTCAGCCCGTGGCATTTAAACGATGCCCATTTGGCACTATAGGGCCAAAAGTATGCCAGGAAAACATCCCCAATACCATTACACCACCACCACCACCACCAGCCTGCACAGTGGTAACAAGGCATGATGGATCCATGTTCTCATTCTGTTTACTCCAAATTCTGACTCTATCGAGACTCATCAGACCAGGCAACATTTTTCCAGTCTTCAACTGTCCAATTTTGGTGAGCTTGTGCAAATTGTAGCCTCTTTTTCCCATTTATAGTGGAGATGAGTGGTACCCGGTGGACTCTTCTGCTGTTGTAGCCCATCCGCCTCAAGGTTGTACGTGTTGTGGCTTCACAATGCTTTGCTGCATACCTCGGTTGTAGCAAGTGGTTATTTCAGTCAACGTTGCTCTTCTATCAGCTTGAATCAGTTGGCCCATTCTTCTCTGACCTTTAGCATCAACAAGGCATTTTCGCCCACAGGACTGCTGCATACTGGATGTTTTTCCCTTTTCACACCATTTTTTGTAAATCCTAGAAATGGTTGTGCATGAAAATGCCAGTAAGTGAGCAGATTGTGAAATACTCAGACCGGCCCATCTGGCACCAACAACAATGCCACACTCAAAATTGCCTAAATCACCTTTCTTTCCCATTCTGACATTGTTTGGTGTTCATGAGATTGTCCTGACCAGGACCCCACCCCTAAATGTATTGAAGCAACTGCCATGTGATTGGTTGATTAGATAATTGCATTAATGAGAAATTGAACAGGTGTCCCTAATAATCCTTTAGGTGCGTATAGTATTTTAGTGTACTAAAACTAAGTCATCATTTAGGGCTGGAACCCACTAGAGCGATTTTATGAGCGTTTAGGGAGCGATTCAAACCGCTAGCGATTTCCCTAAACGCTCAGCTAATGTTAATGGATGGGTCAAATTCCACTGGAGCGATTGCGATTACCAAATCGCAAAACGCAGGACATGCAGCATTTTCGACGTTTAGCGTTAGCGTTTCTGCAATGTAAAGTGTATGAACGCTGACGTAATCGCTCAACAAAACCTGCACAGGGCGATTTTGCTAGCGTTTTCAAGTTACTGCACACTGTAACAAAATTAAAATTAATTGAAAGGACCAATCAGAATTAAAACGCTAATCGCTACACAGCCGCTGGCAAATTGAATATACTTTTTAAAATCGCTCATGAAATCGCTTGCAAACCCCTCATACAAAACGCTAGCGATTGCAATTAGCGATAGCGTTGTGTAGTAGGTTCCAGGCCTCATTTAGTTTTCCCTGCGCAGAAACCCACCATTTCTTTGGCTCTTGGCTCATGGATCAGCTGTATTATGCTTAGTTTACAATGGCATATCTTATATAATCCCTATTTGATAACTGGAACACTTTACTCTCTTTTTAATTGCTTTAATTTATTTTTAGCTGCCAGCACTTTGCTTTGTTTTATTGGTTTTGTTTGACATGATGGTGTTTAACTTCTTGATCTGTAAGGTAATGTGATCAAGACATTCTGTAATTATGCTGTGTTTGTTTTTGGATAGGAGCTTAGAGAGGTGCTTCAGGAGCATGACTGGTCTTTTCACGAAGCTCTTGAGGCATTGAAGTTGTTTGCAGAAGATGAACAAGGTAAAGTCTGTGACATTGTCATAAATCCATATAGAAATATGGCTTTATTTTTGTCATGCAAAAATGAAAAAAAAAAAAAATAACTAGACTGAGAAATTTATGAATGCTAAAATAAAATGAATAATGCTCAGTAGACGCTGTTCTGTATAACTTGCTTTGCATACTGTCCTCATTCCTTGATTTTTATAGGTCTGCTGGAAAAGTGCTACAGAAACATTGCCAGGTTCACAGGTGCAGATGAATACAGCAGATTCAGCAACTAATTTAGTGCATTATTTAACTTGTACTGATAGAAATAGCTGTTACTGCTTCATTGCATTTATGGTACAAGCATCAAGTCTGGAAACCTGACCTGGTCTTAGCTGCCTGCTCTTTGACCTGGAACTAGAGGACAACTATTAATATGAGAAATGTCTGATTGTTCTACTAAGCAGAGTGATTTATTAGTGGTGGGGTGCAGAGAAAGGCAGCAAAAAGAAGCTCTATTCATTTCAGACAACAAAGGATGATGATGATGATTATTGATTTATAAAGAGCCAACATAGTTCATGGTGCTGTACAACGTGAGAAACGAACATGCGGTACACATTACAGACAATGGTGTACACCAATATACAGAGTACATGATTGGAGAAAAAATACAAAAACTATACATAAAATACAGAAATGGTAATGACAGTGATCAAAGTAAATTGATGAATACAATATATAATGATTTCTAAGACACACAAGGGGGGGAGAGCCGTGCCCTTTTGTTTCACTTCAGACAACAACGCCGGAACCCAGGCTTTTAGGCCTCTTTCACAGTAGGACATTGCATTTTGATGCGACGTTAAAGTCGCAACGCAAATTACAACGCAATGCCCCAAAAAAGTTGCAACGCAACTTCATGCCCTGTTACGGTTGCATACAGTAGAGAATACAGGCAATGAAAAGTCATTACTGAGCATGTGCAAACAGTCCAACGCAGCTAATAACGTGTATAACGCACAGCATGCAGTAGTTTCACTTAACGTGCAGCGTTAGTCACCAACGCAACGTGTGCACTGTGAATGGATCATTGATTTTTCACTGCAGTCAGTTACACTGCGTTAAATGTTGTTTACCTGCGGACCGAGCGAGTTTGAATCTACGTCGGGCAGGGGGCGCTGCGGTCCTGACCGGACGTAAACTCTACGTCCCATTGACCGCGCTACCCTGCCCGTCTCCGCCGCTCGGTCCGCTCTGCCCCCGCCGCTCGTTGCTGCCCTGCCGCCTCTATGACGACAGAGCACTGTGAGCAGGGCAGGAGCCGTTTTCATTGGCTCCTGGCCCTGTCATACATGTAAGCCGCTCTCATTGGCTTACATGGAGTGACAGGGTCAGGAGCCAATGAAAGCGGCTCCTGACCGGCGCACAGCGCTCTGCTGTCATAGCGACGGCAGAGAGAGCAGCCTGCGGCGGGGACAGAGCGGCGTGTTCGTCGGGAGAGGCGGATCATTGCGGCAATTCGTCGGGAAGCGGCTATTTACGGGACCAGCACCCTCTGATCCTTAAGGGGGCAGTTGATGGTCCAGAAAGGGTTAAACGTGCTACTTTAACGTTGCACTGTGAAAGAGGCCTTAAAATCAAGCTAAACACAAAGTTGTGTTCTAGGCAGCCTTACCTACCAAACTGCCATGTGTTTTATTAAAAAAATAAAGATAAAACATCCCTAGTTCTATGCACACTTTTATGTTATGACAAATAAGGTACCCACCCTAATAGCGTCACAAGCCTGTGCAGCAATGAGCGGCTCAAAATCTGGTTATGTGGGTCTATGAGCTTTCAAAGCTTGCTTTTTGTCATAATTGTATAGTGGTGAGAGCAAAACGATTATTGCAGAATTGCAAATGCATTTTTGGAGCAGCTGTGCTTGTATAGATGTACAATACGCAAAAAAAAGTGTATATAAGCTGTGTGTTCAAAATTTTGTCATCATACAGAAATCAATCTGAAAGCTTACTGCTTTTCTTGTAAGTTAGCCAATATATATCAACTTGATTCAAAACTTCTTGATATAATCACTTAGCGATTGCAATTTGTAGTGGAACCCAGCCCTTGGAACAGAAGATTTTTGTGAAAATTATGCTGGGAACATTTCGTTTTTGCTGAAGAATCGTTTCGATAAATGCCTTCGATAGATAAATTCCGTCATGTCAGATTCTCCACTCGATTGTTTTCCGGCTTGATTTCTCATAGAAGTGAATGGAAACAAAGATTAAAAAAAACAAGCGGAAGGTAAGAAAATCGAGCAGAGAATCTTGTAGAGAATTGACCGTAAAAAAAGTATAGTGCGTTCCCAGCATAAGTGTACTTTTTCATGTGCTTTGTATCGCCTTAAGTCCTGGATACTTAGTAACTGAACATAGCTTCAATATGCAGCCCTTTAGTGAATCTTCCTTCATTAAACCACTCTAGGAACAATAATCTCTCTGAAGCCTGCAACTATAAAATTACTTTGTCTTTTGTAGTGCATGTTTCTATCCTATAGGTTCAAGTTAATGTCCATGCTTGTTAGGCACATTGAGTTCCAGTGGGGGTATGCCAGCCGTTTATCAGGATGACATGATCAAATAAGCTTTTACTTGGTGTTTTTAGGTTACTCATTAGAGTATTACAGCAGTGGCTGGATAGTGTACTGCTTAACCACTTGAGGACCGTAGGCTTTACCCCCCTTAAGGACCAGACCCTTTTTTTCCATTCAGACCACTGCAGCTTTCACGGTTTATTGCTCGCTCCTACAACCTACCAAAAATGAATTTTGGCTCCTTTTCTTGTCACTAATAAAGCTTTCTTAGGTGCTATTTGATTGCTGCTGTGATTTTTACTTTTTATTATATTCATCAAAAAAGACATGAATTTTGTCAAAAAAAATGATTTTTTTTTTAACTTTCTGTGCTGACATTTTTCAAATGAAGTAAAATGTCTGTATACATGCAGCACGAAAAATATGTACAAACATGTTTTTAATAAAAAAAACCCATTCAGCCTATATTGATTGGTTTGGGTAAAAGTTATAGCGTTTACAAACTATGGTGCAAAAAGTGAATTTTCCCATTTTGAAGCATCTATGACTTTTCTGACCACCTGTCATGTTTCATGAGAGGCTAGAATTCCAGGATAGTATACATACCCCTCAAATGACCCCATTTTGGAAAGAAGACATCCCAAAGTATTTACTGAGAGACATGGTGAGTTCATAGAAGATTTTATTTTTTGTCACAAGTTAGCGGAAAATGACACTTTGTGACAAAAAAGAAAACAAAAAAAAAGTTTCCATTTCTGCTAACTTGCGACAAAAAAAAAAAAATGAAATCTGCCACGGACTCACTATGCTCCTCTCTGAATACCTTGAAGGGTCTACTTTCCAAAATGGGGTAATTTGTGGGGTGTGTTTACTGTCCTGGCATTTTGGGGGGTGCCTAATTGTTGAAGCACCCCTGTAAAGCCTAAAGGTGCCCATTGGACTTTGGGCCCCTTAGCGCAGTTAGGCTGCAAAAAAGTGCCACACGTGGTATTGCCGTACTCAGGAGAAGTAGTATAATGTGTTTGGGTTGTATTTTTACACATACCCATGCTGGGTGGGAGAAATATCTCTGTAAATGACAGTTGTTTGATTTTTTTTTTTTACACACAATTGTCCATTTCCAGAGATATTTCTCCCACTCAGCATGGGTATGTGTAAAAATACACCCCAAAACACATTATACTACTTCTCCTGAGTACGGCGATACCACATGTGTGGCACTTTTTTGCACCCTAACTGCGCTAAGGGGCCCAAAGTCCAATGAGTACCTTTAGGATTTCACAGGTCATTTTTGTTTCAAGACTACTCCTCACGGTTTAGGGTCCCTAAAATGCCAGGGCAGTATAGGAACCCCACTAATGACCCCATTTTAGAAAGAAGACACCCCAAGGTATTCCGTTAGGAGTATGGTGAGTTCATAGAAGATTTTATTTTTTGTCACAAGTTAGCGGAAATTGATTTTAATATTTTTTTTTTCCACAAAGTGTCATTTTCCGCTAACTTGTGACAAAAAATAAAATCTTCTATGAACTCACCATACTCCTAACGGAATACCTTTGGGTGTCTTCTTTCTAGAATGGGGTCATTTGTGGGGTTCCTATACTGCCCTGGCATTTTAGGGGCCCTAAACCGTGAGGAGTAGTCTTGAAACCAAATGTCGCACAATGACCTGTGAAATCCTGAGGGGTGCTGTGGGCGATCAGGGGGCAGGGGGGGGGGGGGGGAAATCAGTGTGCTTGGGTGCAGACTAGGGTGGCTGCAGCCTGCCCTGGTGGTCCCTCGGACACTGGGACCACCAGGGCAGGAGGCAGCCTGTATAATAGGCTTTGTATACATTACAAAGCCTTTTATATGCAATGATCGGCGGAATTCTGTATTCCTCCGCCCGCCCGCGCTGCTAAGTGGCCGGCGAGCTAGAGGCTAAATCCCCGGCCATCGATCCCCGGCGGAGGATCGCGTCACGGATGACGCGATCGCTCCGCCCATGCCCGTACAAGGACCGCCGCCTCTGTGCATGCGGCGGTCCTTGCGGGTTCCACTTTCCGGCCGCCCCTGTGCAGTGGGCGGTCGGCAAGTGGTTAAAGTGGATCCGAGATAAACTTTTACTCATTGCATAATTGTGTTCCTTTCATATAGTTTATAGGGCATTCCTCAAACCAAATACTTTTTTTGTTTTGTTTTAATACTCTGATTCCCTATAAACTAAACAAGCCTTGCACAAAGCTTTTTCAGAGAGACTTGGCACTCAGTCCCATGTAGGCACTCCTAGGCCTGGTGCACACCAGAGGAGTTTTTCTGAGCGTTTTGAGTTTTTAAATCTGCTGCTAATGTTATCCTATGTGTCTGTGCACACTGGCGCAATGAGGTTTTGTAAAAAAAAAACCCATAGCATTACATTGGGAAGAGCTTTTAGAGGTTTCAAAAGCTCTTCCCAATGTAATGCTATGGGGTTTTTTACAAAACCTCATTGCTCCAGTGTGCACAGACACATAGGATAACATTAGCAGCAGATTTAAAAACTCAAAACGCTCAGAAAAACTCCTGGTGTGCACCAGGCCCTAGAGCAATGTAGCAAGGGCTTATGAGAGCTCAGTCTGGGCAGGAGGAGGTTACTAGCCAGAGATTTCAGAGGCAGGAGGGAGGAGGAGAGGGGACTGAATTTGTCACAGGCTGAGGGCTGGAGATGCGATCAGCTTGCCTGTGTGTAATGTGACAAACAGAACATGGCTGCTGTCATTGTATCACAGGAATAAATGATCATAAACTGTTGAATCTGTTTGCAGCTAGATTTGCTGTGTAAACTATCTAAACTTTAGATAAGATATATATATACAAGTTACTTGTTATAGTTAGTTTTTCATCTCGGATCCGCTTTAAGGGTTCTGCCTCTAAAACCGGAGACCTGAGTTCTAATCTTGCTTCTTCCTGTTCAGTAAGCCAGCACCTATTCAGTGAGGAGAACTTGTGCAAGACTCCCTAACACTGCTACTGCTTATAGAGCGTGCCCTACTGGCTGCAGCTCTGGCGTTTTTGAGTCGCCAGGAGAAAAGCGTGATTTAAATGTTTTGTGTGTCTTGATGTTTGTTTTCTAGCCGAATATCCATTTTACTTCAAAATTGAGAAGTCCACATATTTCCCAACTAACTACGGGTCACTCCAGCAATAAAAAGTAGGCAGTTAAAATCTGACAGAACTGACAGGTTTTGGCTAGTCCACCTCCATATGGGGGTTGTAGGGGTTTCCTTTGATATCCAAAGCATTTTCTGGATGGCAATTGCTAAAGTCTAGCTGCCAAAATAATGTGCAAGTGAGTGGGGAGGTTGGCTGGTGTCATACTGTTTTGGCAGTTAAACTGCCTTTCAGGAAATGCTTTTGAAAACAAAGAAAAACCCTTAAAATCTGGCAGAACTGACAGGTTTTGGACTAGTCCATCTCCTCATGAGGGATTCTAACTGCTTAGTTTTTTCGCTGGAGTGGTCCTTTAAAGCAGGGGTCCCCAACCTTTTTCGGCCCGGGGACCACTATCCAGACCAAACATTTCCCAGGGGGGCGGGGGGGGGGGGGGGACGAGGAAGGAGTATAGCTGCCCCAGTATAGGGAGTATAGCTGCCCCAATATAGCCAGTATAGCTAGTATAGATGCCCCAGTATAGCTAGTATAGATGCCCCAGTATAGCGAGTATAGCTGCGTATGGGATGCCCCAGTATAGCGAGTATAGCTGCATATGGCCGCCACTGTGGTACCTTAGCTGGCGACCACTTTTTCTTTATATATCTTGGTCAGCCCCTCTCCTTCAATCCCGACTTCTCTCACAGCAGCACTTCTCCCGGCTGCTGGGAAGAGGCAGGAAGCAAGGCAGTGGTTCCCATGGTAACGGCGATATGCATCGCTGCTACAGGAAGCCGCTCTCCTGCTTCTGCCTATTCACAGCAGCCGGGAGACGCGCTGCTGTGAGAGAAGACAGGATTGAAGGAGTGGGGCTGACCAAGAGAGATATATATATATATATAGAGAGAGAGAGAGATCTATATAGATCTATCTATATATAATATAGATATAGATATATAGATATATCCATATAGATATCCCTCTCTCTCTCTCTCTCTCTCTCTCTCTCTCTATATATAGATATATAGATGTATAGATATATCCATATAGATCTCTCTCTCTCTCTCTCTCTCTCTCTCTCTCTCTCTCTCTCTCTCTCTCTCTCTCTCTCTCTCTCTCTATATCTATATCTATATATATATCTATATATATATATATATATATATATATATATATATATATATATATTCTATGAGAAACGGCCACCAGCTAAGGTAACACAGCGGCAGCCGTGGGGGGAGGGGCAGGGAGGACAGACCCGCGGCCCATCTGCACATGGCTCACGGACAGGCAGTGGGCTGAGGGTTGGGGACCACTGCTTTAAAAGAAACCTGACGTTACTTTTAAAAAAAAGTGTTACACTTACAGTGGGTTGCAAAAGTATTCGGCCCCCTTGAAGTTTTCCACATTTTGTCATATTACTGCCACAAACATGAATCAATTTTATTGGAATTCCACATGAAAGACCAACACAAAGTGGTGTACACATAAGTGGAACGAAAATCGTACAGGATTCCAAACATTTTTTACAAATAAATAACTGCAAAGTGGTGTGTGCATAATTATTCGGCCCCCTTTGATCTGAGTGCAGTCAGTTGCCTATAGACATTGCCTGATGAGTGCTAATGACTAAAGAGTGCGCCTGTGTGTAATCTAATGTCAGTACAAATACAGCTGCTCTGTGAGGGCCTCCGAGGTTGTCTAAGAGAATATTGGGAGCAACAACACCGTGAAGTCCAAAGAACACACAAGACAGGTCCAAGACAGGTCAGGAATCAGGTTATTGAGAAATTTAAAGCAGGCTTAGGCTACAAAAAAAATTCCAAAGCCTTGAACATCCCAAGGAGCACTGTTCAAGCGATCATTCAGAAATGGAAGGAGTATTGCACAACTGTAAACCTACCAAGACAAGGCCATCCACCTAAACTCACAGGCCGAACAAGGAGAGTGCTGATCAGAAATGCAGTCAAGAGGCCCATGGTGACTCTGGACGAGCTGCAGAGATCTGCAGCTCAGGTGGGAGACTCTGTGCATAGGACAACTATTAGTCATGCACTGTACAAAGTTGGCCTTTATGGAAGAGTGGCAAGAAGAAAGGCATTGTTAACAGAAAGCATAAGAAGTCCCGTTTGCAGTTTGCCACTTCCATGTGGGGGACACAGCAACCATGTGGAAGAAGGTGCTCTGGTCAGATGAGACCAAAATGGAACTTTTTGGCCAAAATGCAAAACGCTATGTGTGGCAGAAAACTAACACTGCACATCACTCTGAACACACCACCCCCACTGTCAAATATGGTGGTGGCAGCATCATGCTCTGGGGGTGCTTCTCTTCAGCAGGGACAGGGAAGCTGGTCAGAGTTGATGGGAAGATGGATGGAGCCAAATACAGGGCAATCTTGGAAGAAAACCTCTTGGAGACTGCGAAAGACTTGAGACTAGGGCGGAGGTTCACCTTCCAGCAGGACAATGACTCTAAGCATAAAGCCAGGGCAACAATGGAATGGTTTAAAACAAAACATATCTATGTGTTAGAATGGCCCAGTGAAAGTCCAGATCTAAATCCAATCGAGAATCTGTGGCAAGATCTGAAAACTGCTGTTCACAAACGCTGTCCATCTAATCTGACTGAGCTGGAGCTGTTTTGCAAAGAAGAATGGGCAAGGATTTCAGTCTCTAGATGTGCAAAGCTGGTAGAGACATACCCTAAAAGACTGGCAGCTGTAATTGCAGCAAAAGGTGGTTCTACAAAGTATTGACTCAGGGGGCTGAATAATTACGCACACCCTACTTTGCAGTTATTTATTTGTAATATGTATGATTTTCGTTCCACTTCTCACATGTACACCACTTTGTATTGGTCTTTCACGTCGAATTCCAATAAAATTGATGCATGTTTGTGTTAGTAATGTGACAAAATGTGCAAAACTTCAAGGGGGCCGAATACTTTTGCAACCCACTGTACCTTGGGCTTCTGCCAGCCCCCTGCAGCTGCCCTGTGCCCTCTTCATCCTGGAATGATCCTCCGCTCCCACGCCGCGACTAAGTTTCGTTATCGCCGAGTCGATGGCCACTGTACTGGTGTGGCCCTCGTTTGCGGTCCGGCACAGGACGTACTGTGCAGGACGCTCCCGGGGACAGAAGCGATAACGAGAATGTGCGTGTCCAGGACTGCGCAGTCTCATTGGCCATCAACTTGCTAGTCGTCGATGGTGAAACTTAGCCGCGGTGGGGTACTGGAGAATTGTTCCAGGCGGCGCGGTTGCAGGTGGCTGACAGAAGCCCCAGGCTTTTTTTTTTTTTAACCACTTTGCAGCCAGACCTTGTTTCCCACTTATGGACCAGAGCAGTTTTGACAGTTTAGCTATGCCCTTATGTAATCAGAAATAACTTTATCCCTACTTATGACACAGAAATATATATAGTTTTTTTTTTTTTTTCGAGGCAAACTAGGCTTTAATTGTATGGCATTTTTTCCCTAAATTTTGTTTTCTATGAATTCTATTGTGGAAATGAGGAAAAAAATAGAAAAACACATTATTTCTCAGTTTAAAAATAAAAAGCGCTACTGTAGATGATAAATAACCACAAATTTTGTTTGGCTATTCTTACCACTTATCACAAAACTTGGATTATGTTCCTGTCACAATTTATGGTGCAGATATTTGATTCTGAAATAATGCTACAGAGTGTATTTTTCACTATGAACTGAGACAATAAAAGTATTTTTAATGGTAAAACCCAATCTCATTAGCTCAGGAAACATATATTCCCATTCACCAATTAGTGCTGCATCAGATAGTGCCAGAAATGTGCACAGGAGCAAGCACAATCCTGCACAGCACTGCTTCTGCTACAAGACGTATATCTACTGACTCGGGCTTAGATGAAGTCACAGAGGACGTAGATATACTGTAGTGGTGTATAAAGTAGTTAAGTAACTTCAGGTTTTCTTTAATGATTTGATCAGCCTACCTCTGCTTGGCTTCAAGTGTATACTGTATCTGGTGTTCAAGCAGAAGTGCTAAGCACCTGCTAAAAGCTGCTTTGAATTACATGTCACTGCTGTTAGTCAGGAAATAGCACCATTAAATTATTGGTCGTCCCTCAGTCTTTAAAGAGAACCCGAGGTGGGGATCGTACAAAGAAATCTATACACAGAGGCTGGGTCTGGCTATAGTGCCCAGCCTCTGTTGCTAGGTGAATCCCCGCTAAGTCCCCCCTGCGCTCCGCTCTCCCCCATAAATTACAGCCGCGCTGGCGACACGCAGTGTGTCGCAGCGGGCTGTATTTACCTCACTAGTGTCACTCACGGCGCTCCCACACCTCCTGCAGAGCACCGGTCCCCGCCCACGTCCCTTCCCTCGCCGCTGATTGGAGGGAAGGGACGCGGGCGGGGACCGGCGCTCTGCAGGAGGCGGGGGGAGCGGCGTGAGTAACATTAGTAAGCTAAACAGCGCGGCCGTAATTTATGGGGAAGAGCGGAGCGCAGGGGGCACTTCAGGGGGATTCAACTAGCAACAGAGGCTGGGCACTATAGCCAGACCCAGCCTCTGTGTATAGATTTCTTTGTACGATCCCCACCTCGGGTTCTCTTTAAGGGGCACTGCAGCAGAATTTAGGCTACTGTGATAACCCTAGTAGCATGTTTCTAATATTAACAGCAACACATATTAGGCAGTGTTTCTGTTTACAATAGTCAGCTGGATAGGATAATTTATAGCACACTAAAGATGGCCACTAACGATCCAATTTCTAGCAAAAAATCGTTCGAGTGATCAGAAATTCTCACAACACCATCAACGAACCAATCTTTGCTTCCTATCTATCACAACCAACAAGAAAATCCAAATTTTGGTTCAATGAAAATCCCATCAGGCAACTGTTTTTCTAATCACTCGTAATTGATTGTGCACATCAACAGAGATTATTTACAACCAATCCAATCAGAATTTCTAGAAATTTCACTAGAAATTTCACTAGAAATTGAACCATTAGTGTCCACCTTTCCACCTTTACAGATCCTGGCATCAAAAAGAGGAAAGTGACATCTTTCTCTGTTCAGCTAATTTCTCTCCTCTCTGTGTTGTGAGATAAGTCAGTTCGAATTGGATGGTCTGTCGGCCGCCAAGTCTACTGATTTATGATCACCTTAAGACCTTCCACAGCAGATATCTCTACTAACTCCTGACTTAGACTGCATTACAAAATGGGCTTTTACCTCACAGCACAAAGAACACAGAGTCCTTGTGCACTATAGCCAACCCCAGAAAAGCTCTTCCACACCCTTCACTGCCATTACTCTACAAATAGGGGATGAAGTTAGGGAGGTCAGCCACTAAACCACCAGGTAACACTCTATGGGAGAGAGGAGGGTGCATCAGCAGTCGCCAGGTAACGCTGTGTGTGTGTAGGAGGGACCTCTAGACATCAGGTATGCTGTATGGGGGAGGCGGGACCTCTAAGCATAACACTGTGTGAAATGGAGTGGGAGACCGCTAGACACGAGAGTTCAAAGAAGCTCTTTGCAATAGATAACTGAAGTTTCTTAAAGAGACACTGAAGCGAAAAAAAAAAAATGCTATAATGAATTGGTTGTGTACTATGAATAATTACTAGAAGATATGCAGCAAAGAAAATATTCTCATATTTTTATTTTCAGGTATATAGTGTTTTTTCTAACATTGCATCTTCTATAATATGTGCAGATTACACAACACTCAGCATTCAAAATGATTCTTTCAGAGCAGTCTGTGAACTAATGACCTCTCCTCTGGCAAAGAAAAAGTAAATAGTTAAGGAACAGTTGAGATAATAAAAGTCAGAAAACAGCCCTCTCCACGACTTTGAAAGTCGTAGAGATGAATGGCTTTTTTGTATAGAGATAACAACTGGAGTTTCTTAACTCTTCCTGTACTGGAAACAATTAGAGTGATGTATCTGATCTTAATGTTTTATTTCTTAGCTGTACTACACATACAAATCATAATATCATAATTTTGTTTTCGCTTCAGTGTCTCTTTAATTCTTTCTGTACTGAAAATCAATATGAGACTTTTTTTTTTTTTCTTCTTCTTCTTTGCTGTACTACACAGACAATTCAGTATCTCATAAGTTTGTGCGTTAGTATTGCTTTAAGCAAAGTACTACACGCTAGATGACACTTAGCGGCAGTGGCTGTGTAGTATTTCAAGCAAGACTTGATGACAGTTTGATTATAGAAGCCCTCGTATGTCCCCTACATATACAGCATGCCACATCAACCCCAGAGTGCATTGTTCTCCTTCTCACTGGAAGCAACTTTCTCATGTTGTCCTGAAACCCCCCCCCCCCCCCCCCCCCCCCCCAGAAACAGCAATGTCACTAACCTATAGGCTAGCAACATGTCTGTACAGCACTCCTCCCCAAGCTGTCATCTTATGGATCGAGTCCCATACAATGAGAAGGTATCATTCTGTTGCTGTGGTGTGGAGATGGGGGAGAGCATGCAATCGACCAACTTCCAGCAGGCGAGGTGAGGAGGAAAACAATGCGCTCTAGGGTTGGTCGGAAGCTGCTAGAGATCCGGGATGCCAGATCTTCAGGGGTGTTGGTGAAGTAGCTCCTGTACACACGATTCTCGACTGAGACGGTCCTTAGAGGCAGCGTCTGTATACACCTAGGTTGTGCTCTCAACTGTTGCTGAGATGCTAGTCATTACTCATTCTGTTGTGCTATGCCTCCTCAGCTGCACCGGGCTCTGACTGATTTCCTCCTCTTGTTGTGGAATGAATGTGTCATTGCATTAAAAGGATATGAAGGGATCAAGATATTTTTATTTACTGCCTTTTGCAGACTTAAGGTGGCCACTAACAGTCCAATTTCTAGCGAAAAATCATTAGAGCGATCAGAAATTCTGATCTGATTGGTTGTAAATAATCTCCATTGATGGGCACAATCGATTATGAAGGATTATAAAAAATAGCCGTCCGATTGGATTTTGGTCAAACCAAAATTTGGATTTTCTTGTTGGTTGTGATAGATAGGAAGCAAAGATTGGCGGCTTGTTAATGGTGTGGTGAACTATTTTTCTTCCGATCAGAATTTCTGATCGCTCGAATGATTTTTTGCTAGAAATTGGACTGTTAGTGGCCACCTTTACAGTGATGCAGACAGACAAGAACTCTGGGTATCTTTTATGCCAAGCCACATGGTTTCTACCAAATGTGAGATAGTATTTATTAGAATTTAGTTACAAACTGACTTATTTACTTGTGACATAGGTTATCTACATTTTGTACTAAAGTGGAGTTGATCTTTAAGCAAATGGTCTAGACTCGCAGTGTTCCCCAACCCTGTCCCCCTGTCCTTAAGGCCCACCAACAGTGCATGTACCACAGAGGTAGTTAATCAGCTCTGCTGAGACACTAATTACCTCACCTGTGAATGTTAGTGGTTTTCTGCAAAACATGTACTGTTGGTGGGCCTTGAGGACAGGGTTGGGGAACTCTGGTCTAGAGGTTATTAGTGCTCTTAAAGAGAAGTTAAACAAAAAAATTATAAAAACCGATCAGTGCTATACATAGCACGTTGTAATTAAATGTTATCAAAAATGTCTTTTTACGTTGCTTAAAATAACTTGTGCCATGCAGATGTCTTGAAGTTGATAAAATGGAGAGAGAAATAGTAATACTGTTTACCAAACAAATCAAGGTCTTAAATGCATATGGTTGGGGGAAGCCTGTGGTGTGCTGTCTTCTCATTCCTTCTCTGTTCTGCAGTGTTGATCAGTGTGGATGTGATCTGAAAAGTTACACCATGCGTTATAGCTTTGGTGTAATGGAAATAAAAAACAATGAGGCATACTTTCTATTAAAATTATGCCTCACATCCGGGATAGACGCGGACGTTGGCTGGTAACACACTGCATGCAGTGAGTTACCGTGCAGAAATCCACCACATCAGGACACATCTGCGACGGGATGTGGCACTTGGGGAATGGCGATGCAGTAAGTGTAAAAGGAGTCGGAAGGTTGGCATCTGCATCTCCTGTACTTATTTATTAGTGAGTCTTGTGTTGAGTGGAGGTGCTTTTTTAAACCAGATGATCTGCCCTGTCATGTGAATTGTCTCAGCACTTTAATCTCTTAAAGAGGAACTGTAGTAGGAACTAATTTAATATAAGTGTAATCAGTGGTTTTCCCAGTGTAAAATATTTCCTCACCCTGATTTACCCTGAATTGTATTACAAGTGGCGACATCTTTATTCCTGTCAGGTGCAGCTCTGGAGGAGAATTCCACATAGCTTAAGTGCCTAGGCTAAGCATCACTGGGAGGATATATATCATTTACTTTATTTTTAGGCATATAAGGCATACACACCTTTTTTCCCCAAAAAATTGAGAGATAAAGTCGCTGCATCTTATATGCCAAATACAGGGAGCCCCCGATACGAACCGATTACTGACCGTGATGTTTGGGATTCCGGGCATTGTCCTGTGTGTCTCCTGCTCCCCACATTCTCCTCTGACCCAGTGTTTATCAGAATCAGCAGCTTGACTCACCTAATCTAAGGCTCTCGCGGAGATCTCTCCTCTCCTTCACTGTGCTTCTAGTGCTAGCTTCTGCTGATGACGTGGTTAGTAGAAGCCTGCACTAGAGGCACAGTGAAGAGGAGGAGAGGTCTACGTATGATCACCACTGGAGCCATGGATTATTTGAGCCAAGCTGACAATTCTGATTATTATATATGGGGGAGAGCGGAAGACAAACGTGGGAACAGAAGGGGGACACGAGGACACTTTAATTGGGGGAAAAGCTCCATAAGACTATCTTGGACCATGGACACACAAGGTTTAGTATATATTGGTTTTTGCTCTTTAAACTTAGGTGCCTCTTATATTCCGGAGCGCCTTATTTGTAATGTTAATTTCCTCCTCACCTGCCCCACATGTTGGACAGTTATTACCTAATAAACTCTGCACTGACAGTGTTATTCTCTGGGATTAACACTAATCTTAGCACCTTTAGATATAGCACAGGAAGCATTGGTCTCACTAGTACATGCAGGTACAGTATTGCTAGTGTGCTCCTCTATCCACATTTATGTACATAGTTACATAGCTATTTGGGTTTAAAAAAGACATACGTCCATTGAGTTGAACCAGAAAATAAAGCAGCCTGGATGATACTGTAGCATTGCAGCCATGCACAAGCAAATCACAGATGACCGGTAATTCCCTCAGTAATCGCGCAACAGCTTACACGGAAAGTATAGGCTTTACGGGCTATTGCTTTTGAGGTAATCCTTGCAGATCCAGAGTAGTGTGCAGAGAGTGAGCAGGCTACAAGTGGCTGCAGCCCGCCCACCAACCACGGCTTATGGGTCCCTGACTGACATATGACTAATGCGCATGCTCACTTTCTACTATAGCCGGATCCAGAATACAGGTTTACTATAACAGAAGTTTTACTATATTTGTGTTTACTATACCAGGTGTTACTCCCATATACTTCAAATGGGGCTTGGCTGGTACCTGGACACTTAGTTTACTATACCCGGAATCTTTACTATATCAGCGTTTAGTATAATAAGATTATACTGTATGTATAATAGTAAAATTGCATTATTAATAATTGGGTTTCTATATCCGTTCTTTTTTCAAGTAAAATGTTGTAATGGGCTGTCTGGCACCTGTAGTTCCCTAGAGTATTTTTACTGAACAGAAAGTTGTCCACACCTTTCTTATCCTATCATAGTCTGGGTAAGGTAGTCGAATAGGAGGGACAAGATACTCTTTCTCTGTCAGCATGTATTGACACCTCCCTTTGCTGACCAGAGATTTCTTTGTGACCAGCCCTGCAGCTACAGCAGAGTTTTATGATGATAAAAATTTGCAATGGCTCCACTGCTGTCCACAAATAGTGAATGTCTAAGCAGCTTAGGAGTGGGGGTGGGTGATTTGTGCGTAGTAGTGAGAGCTGTTCACTAGTTAGGGCACACCTACTACTTTTATTGCAGTTGAAAGCTTTTGTGAGCAAATCCTGGTTCACATGACTGACTTTTCAAAGGTAATTTCTCTGGAATGGCTGCAATAATTATGACACTTGTATGAGTAATTGCACAGTCCTCTGTTCTCCTTTGCTGACTATCAGAAAGCCAAAAGGGTGAAGTAAGGCATTTCACATATGGTCATTTGTAATAGGGTACATTTCCATTGGGCTGCTATGTCTGTTTCCAAAATTGACGTGGCACCTGTGCTAATGTGAATTCGTATTTGTGTCCCTTTGCTGTGCCTTGTACTGCTATGGGGATTCGGATGTGTGCTGTGGAAAACTGAAGCATGCATAATTTTCTTTTGCCCGCGTGCGAGTCAGATGCAGCCTATTGATTTTGATAGGCTGAGATTCCTCATCTGAATTTGCATGTGGAAAATGGCTTCAATTCACGACTTTTCAATTCCGCATTGCTGTTATATGGTACATATGGTATGGTGCTCTGGTGTCTAGTGTCTAAATAAAGTCTGACATCATGTATCTTGGAGAGGTAAGGGGTTTCAGTGCAACTTGGTTGCAGGACCAGATCTACTCAAATACAAGCTGCTTTTTTGGGCTCAAAAAAGTGGCCCAAATATGGGGGTAGAGGCTTATACTTGAGTCACCACTCCTTATCAGCCCCACAATAAGAAGAGCGGAGACGACTTTCCTCCTTACTGCCTTGCCGACATGTACAGTGCAAGTGGCCCCTGGCCTAAGCAGAATGGGTTGGGTGGAGTGTAGTTTCATGTGTCAGCCCCTGCTACATGCAGGTATGTGGAGAAGATGGTTGTGGCCAAGTGGCCCCAGCATAAGTGGAGTCATGCGCAGCGGGCCATTTCCTACACTGGTCAACATATGTAATGAGCCATCATCTCCACATACCTGCATGTGTTGGGGGATGATGACACACATGAAACTACATTCCACTCAACCCACTCTGCTTATGCCGGGAGTCACTTGCTCTGTACATGGCAGCTTTATATATGCCCTAAATAGAATATTATTTTTAATTATGAGAATAATTATGTTGTGAATCTAAGGGGCCTATGTAAAAAGACTGATCGCCAGTTTAGGTGCAGAACTAATGGATTGATTACAGGATTAATAAAAAAATGGCAATCGGCTTAAGCAATGGCTGCTTTCAGGCAGACTAGTTGGTATATTTTTGATCGCCAGTTTCAGCAGAAACCACTCAAAATCCTTGATTGCCTTATTTATAAAGCAGAGATTAGCAAGATTGGAGTACAGACATGTTTGTTTCAAACATGCTGAGTCTAGGGATAGAAGTTGAAAGTGATGCCTGGATGTGCTGCCACTAGAAGGGCACATAGCCATCACTGCTACATTTTGCGTGCACCCAAATGTGGCATTTACTTCCCTGAGGCTTCTTCCAGACCCCTGCAGTCTATCGGGTCCCTGCTGCATTGTCTACCCTCAGCCTATATGCGAGTCAATCATTCCAGTGCTTTTTAATGTTAAAGTTGGGGGTCGGCTTACACTCGAGTATATACAGTCTATCTTAACCGATATAATTGTGAAGGGCTGTCATGTGTGTTTATTTTATTGCCAGTTTCCTGTCATGCTTATTTTTTTAGCTTTAGGGCCCTTTTACACTTAATGCATTGGTATGTGTTAGTGTGCATTATTAGTATGCGTTGGTACACGTTTTTCCATAGCAGTGCATTGTGAAAAACATTTCAGTTAAAATGCGTATAATGGGAACTGTGCCATAGGAAAACATGGGCATTACTTTGAAAATCAGTTTTCTTTCAGTTATAACTGAGAGCAACTGATTAAGTGTAAAAGGGGCCTGAGGCCCTGTTCACATTGCATGCGTTGCCGTCCAGATTTCGGCAATGCGTGCAGGAGGCAGACACGTAGAACATCAGACAGTGCATAGACTGCACTGCCTGATGTTCACATTGCATGCGTTGCTGTCCAGATTTCGGCAGTGCGTGCAGGAGGCAAATACGTACAACATCAGCCAGTGCATAAACTGCACTGTCTGATGTTCACACTGCATGCGTTCCGGACCAGTGTGGTCCGGGAACGCATGCTGCACGCATTTTTTAACAAAACGCGCCCTGACCCATTCACTTTCCATTCGTACGTGTTGCGTTCCAAACACACGCCCATCTGCCTTTGATGATGTGAATGGTCCTTATTCGCGTCATACCTATAAACAGCACCTGACTGAGGCACTTGTGGGCCAGCAATTCTGAATGTGTTATGGTAGGCATCCACTGCCATCTTATTTAGGGCCCTTTTCCACTAGCGCGTTTGCGCTAGCTGAATCGCAAAACCGCAAACCGCTAGCGATTTTACAATCGCTACGGTTTGCTTTTTAACATAGGAATCGCGGTAGGTCATTTCCACTACCGCGATTCGTTTTTTACTTGATCGCGATCGCACCGCGGAGCGACTTTTGCCGCGATTTTGCTATGCAGTGCATAGCATAGCAAAATCGCGGCCGCAAACGTCGGGAAAACGGCGGAATTGCGATTCAGCAATCGCTAGCGTTCAGCGCGAACGCTAGCGACTGCTAGTGGAAAAGGGCCCTTAGAGATGGGCTTCTCATGCAAACTGTTTGCAAGGTTTAACTGATTCCAAATAGAGCTAGTCAGTTAGAGGTTTGATTTGTTAAAAGCATCAAATTAAACAAAAACCTTTCAAAAATGCCAGCAGTCCTATTGAATGTTAATCAGGAATATGAGCTTTTCTCTCAGCTGAGTGAGAGGGATTATTAAAGGGAGAGTGGTGCACGATCAACTGTGGGGAAAGTTTTTGTACTTCATCAAGCACTACAAAGCTGACAGTGCATTGTTCCAATCGATGGTCAATCAGATTTCCTCTGACTTTTGAGGATTACTAAAGCCCAATCTACACGATACGATTCTTTGTGCGATTCGATTACGCTTCTATTTACGATCCAATTAAATCCGACATGTATGATCTGGATTTGATTTAATTTGATTTGATATGGAATCGCATAAAGAATCGTATCGTGCAGCTAGGGCTTAAGTGGTGCATAGCCGAATCCAGGCGAATGATTGAGATAAGGAAGATTTTGATTGCTTGATTGATTTGATTCTAATAGTGCACATTCTGCTTTTGAAGCGGTTGGATCAGCACAACAGCGAAGTAGGTGACCTTTCCAAAAAAGGGAGTCAGTAGTGACACACAATATGTATTCTTTTCAGTTTTTTTTTCTTTGTTCAGTTTAATGCTGTAACATGGAAATATGTTACTAGATTGTATCTTTGTATCCTGGGAGCTGCCTCACTAACTTTTAACATTCCTTTTTCTTTTAAACCATAACCGATGCTCTGGATATTTACATATGCTTGAACTATGAATGCATCCAGTTATTGTTTAACAGTTGTAAACTTATGTTTGTTTGGTGGCTGCAGTTTTGAGACTTGTAGTTTTGCCTGTGTACTTTTAACCCCTTCAGCACAAGTGTAACTGTACAAAGTGGTATTTACTTCATACACCTCAGACATTTACTATTGAAGGAAGCATTTCATCATGTGCTCTAAGAGCGTTGACAACCATCTTTCTGGAGAATGTTGTGGATGGGATATAGGATATAAGGATTCTTGTGTTCTGATTGGGCAAAGGTTTAAATACCTTGTCTAGTCCCGCCCAGGTGTCAGAGAAAGAGAGGGAATTGTGCTTTACCATGCTTGTGCTTTTTTGGGACATTAACGTGTGATGTTCTTTACACTTTGGCCATGCTTGATCTAATTTGCAGTTTTTAATTTTAGCTTTTTCCAGCTGTATTAAAATGTGTGCCGTTCATCTGTTATGTTGTATACATGTATATATTTCTGCTTCAACATATGCCTCCTTTTTTTTAAATTGGTTTTATATCTGAAAGCTGAATTAGTTTTACATTTTAAATTAAAACGATAAAATGCATGAAGCAGTTTATTATTTTCTTAGCAATCAAAGCCTGTACACAGAATTTATATTAAAACTTTAATATGTTTGTTGCCTAAACAGATGATTTGCAGAGTACCTCCAAAAGTGCTGCGTATAACGGCAAAGGAGCATCCGAAAGCGACAAAAAAAATTCTAAAAACCTCACCAAATCGAAACACGACAAGAATGATGTTCCGATGCAGAATGGTGTAAAGAAAAAATCAAAAAGCAAAAAAAATGTTAGCAGCTTTAAAAGGGACTCAGAAAGTGACGAGTCACATTCGGATACAGGCAGTGTTCTGGATGAAGACTACAGTAGTGGAGATGAGATAATGGAGGAGGAATACAAAGACAAAATAGTTAGCTTCCTTCAAGAAGCTTCCCTGGATGAGCTTTCTCTGATCCCTCAGTGCTCTCTAAAGAAAGCTCAGAAGATCTCTGAGCTACGGCCCTTCCATTCTTGGGATTCTCTGGTGAGTTTTCAGTGTACAGTACTTTTTTTTTTTTAATATTCCTTTTATGCTTATAGGCAAGAGGTGTCTACAACCTTAAGGAGGCATAGATGGGTGGCCTTTTCTTGAGTAAGCTAACACTTTCCATTCTTCCTAAGCCAATAGCAGTTAGTGTCATCTGACCTAATTTTGAATAAATTAAGGGGTGATTTCCTGAAAAACCTTTGCTGATTGGCTGGCAGTGTTGTCACTCATTTAGCAACCTAGGAGCTTGGTTCTGTGCTTTGCTCAAGCAGACATTGCAGCTCACACTTAGGAAGGAGAACTTTGCCAGTGTCTTCTGTGCTATTTTAGCAGAAAACCTTTACAGAAGGCAAGAATGTGGCAGGATTTTTATTTCAGCTGTGTCTGCTGGAAGAGACATCTGCAGAAACTGCTCCATGCTTCAAGATGCCAGCATGAATTTTTAAAGTTTCTTCCTAAATCAACATTATTTTTCCCTCACATTTTACTGCATACCTGTCAGCTTTACTCTGCAAGAGAATTTCTCAAGTGTTCCTTTGCTTGCACTTTGCTGCCATTTTACTGGGAGAATTGCTGACACATGTTTACTTAACAGAGGGTTAAAATGTGACTGACTTTGCAAAAGAGGATATTGTTTCTGAGACCTGGTAAGTACATTTAGCATTCTAACCTGTGCTTCTATATTTAAATGAGGCGCTTTATTGTCTTTCTGCATTTGGAAGTGATTATGTTCATTTTCTGCTTTTTTCTTTTGCGCCGTGTGCTTGGTAATTATCCGAGCCCACGTTTGCAGGCCCAGGTGGGCATAATGTGCTTTAACTTGCAAGCCACCTTTATTAAATATACCGCAATTTCACAGATTATTGTAATTTACCAGAAAGGCATGTGAAGTGCTGGAGTGGGCATGGTTTCTAGGCATTAGGGCTATCCTGACCAGTTTTTAACCATTATGTCTCGGAAAACATTGAAGCCTTTTTTTTCCTACTGTTTTATATTTTGCAAAGGGGGACGTAGAGAAGGGTACAGGAGAGAGGTAATTGCTGAAGCTGCAATGCAGGCTCACAAGCCGCTCTTTGCTCAGTGAAGGATCGTTTAGCCTGAAGCTTTTGGCTGGCCTGACATCTGTCTGATAGGCAGCTTGAAGCAGAACTTGTCAGGCTTTGCCTTTACTAATTCTTTGTAAAACTATTTGCTAGAGGGCTGCTTTCTTTCCTTCTGATGTCTCTCTTCACTCTTACTCCCTTTGGCAAAAATAAAAAGGTAATGTACTGACCTGCTGTGAATGGAAAGCTTTTTTTTTTTTTTCTTCACCCTTTTATTTGATTAAGCATGTTTCTCTCAGCACCAACGCCCATATGTTGTTTGCTTGTTGTAACTACATGCCCAGAGATGTTGCTAGTGAAGAAATGAAGAAAAAAATGTACCTAGAGGGGTTGTGTTGCCAAACAGTAACTAAAGTTTACCAAATTTTACACTTTTTTTTTTTTTGTTTGATTATCCCCTGTATGTGCTATTTTTAATAAATAGGTATATTAAGCAGAAATCTGCAAAATATTAGTTATGAGTGAGATATGCCGGATTTTCACCATAATTTCTGCTTTTCAATAAATCTCTCAGCAATGTTATATGCTGAATATATAAAATTGTGCCCAATCCAATTCATTTAGTCTATTCTGATTGTGATTCTTTTTCAATATCATACAGTGCCTCAATTTGTCTTCATATTTTTTCTGTCATTAAACCTAGATGGTAGGTTTTTATGTATTTTTTTAATACCCGTTTGCATAATATTGGTGCTTTCTGATATAACGGTAATTTATAATAGTAGGAGTCCTGACAAAAATGATCACATATACCTTTTTTTTCTGCCCTATGCATTAGATTGTTGTTTTTTAGCTTTTTTTAAACTTTGCTATTCGTATGATTTTTAGCCCTGTGGTAATATTCAATTGCTGACTTATTTTAAGCATGTAAAGTTAAGACTCTAAGCCTAATTCCTAACTGTGAACCAGTGACCTAGATCAGAACATGCTTATTAGCTCTACATTTCTCTGTCTGCATACTTGTTCCAGATTCCAAGAAAAACATTAAAGAGCCCTGGTATGTGCACCTTTACAAACAAGTCGGCAATAAGAGCTACTATACAGTTTGTATCATATGTGAATGGTGCTATTTGTTTGTCAAGGCAACAGCGTCTTTGAGGGATAATTATTAAACTCTGTTTATAAATTATAAATATATATTACGCAGTGTTGTACAATACATTATAATGTTCAACAATGGTACACAAAATAGTGCTGTAAGCATGTAGGGATAAGTATAGCATACAAGTCACTGAGTCAATATAGTGGTGGAGAAGAGCGCACTGGGAGGAGGGCCCTGCCAAATAGGCTTACAATCTAAGATTGAGACTTGACTGTACTTTTCTCTGCGTAGTTAGTGACCCTGAAGTGAAAATAAACGGATGAGATTTTATTGTGTCTGTGGAACTAATACTAAAATAGGACCTTTTTGGAGTCCCATATACTTATTTTAATTCTAAGAGTTAAAAGCTTTAGCTTGAACATTAAACTTTCTCGCCGGCGTATGCTGCTGCATTTTTAAGTTTGTTCAGCGATGGTACAGAATAATGACTTAAAGGGAAGGTCCAAGCAAAAAAAAAAAATGAGTTTCACTTACCTGGGGCTTCTACCAGCCCCATGCAGCCATCCTGTGCCCTCGTAGTCACTCACTGCTGCTCCAGTCCCCCGCTGGGAGCTTTCTGACCTCGGAGGTCAGGGCCGAATTGCGTACATTTTTACACATTCCCGCTAGTGCAGGAACATTAACGCATACATTTTTACGCGTTAGTGGTGCAACGCGTAAATATTTGTTCCTGCACTAGCTGGAATGCGTAAAAATGTATGCAATGTGGCCCTGACCTCCGAGGTCAGAAAGCTGCTAGCGGGGGACTGGAGCAGCAGTGAGTGACTACAAGGGCACAGGATGGCTACATGGGGCTGGTAGAAGCCCCAGGTAAGTAAAACTCATTTTTTTTTTTTTGCTTGAACCTTCCCTTTAACGAACAGCTTATCCACTCTGCTGTCAGAAATGTTTTCACACAAGTTTTAGGGCCTCTAATCTATTTTCAATGAGAACTGCAGCACTCTAATTCATCAATTATTTTTATTTAAACCCTGAATTATTAACTCTTGCAATGGCAGGGGCAAGAAAGAGGAACACAGACACTTTTTAAGTGTCTGTTGCAAGCTCTCCTGCTATGTTTTAATGTTGCAGACGGTCGTAGTCGCCCAGCCCCCATATTCTACCTATGGACACCAGGAAAGGGGAAGACGACCACAGTATTTTTCACATAAAGATTATGTACAGCTAAACTTATGAGATAAAGATGTTTAATCTCCCCACTTTGCTCTTCCAGCGGTAGAGTCTGTACAGGGACTACAACCTGATGACATTACACCATTCTCCTTGCGAGTAAATCTATGCACAAATGATTGCTTAGAACCGGTCTTAAAAGGAACCCGAGGGGAGAGACTTACGGAGACTGGCAGGCTGCCATAATAATTTGTTTAAACCATACCAGTTGCCTGGTTACCCTGATGATTTTTCTGGCCAGTAGCATGCAGCTAATCTTGTCAGATTAATGTCAGAAACCTTTGGTCTGCATGCTTGTTCAGGGTCTATGGCTTAAAGTATTAGAGGCAGTGGATCAGCAGGACAGACAGACAATATACATTGAAAAGAAAAGAAGAAAAAAACTTGCGCTCAAACAAAAATAGCACTGGCCCTTTTCAAATGCACTCGGTGCTGTTCTCTCTTAACTGGATGGTGCCAGTGTCTGTAAAAACAAGAGGGTAGGGAGAGAAATGGAGAGCGCTCCATAGTGCATTAAATGGGATATGCTTTTTTTGCACAAATAGTTTAGGTCACACTCACATTTAGTAGATAATTCTGTTGCTGTGCCTCAAAACCGTCCTCCAGTGGGTCGCCTCAAACCTAACAGCCTGGCCGGGGCTGGAGGTGCGGGTGGTAAGCGAGAGAGCGTCCGTCTGGGGCAAGGGAGACGCAGCTTCTGACGTCACTACCGGTTTCAGAGTAGATCCACGCCTTCCTCAGGGAGGCGTGGATCTATGCCGAAACCGGTAGTGACGTCAGACGGCAGCAGCTGCGCCTCCCTTGCCCCAGACGGAGGCTCTCTCGCTTACCACCCGCACCTCCAGCCCCGGCCAGGCTGTTGGGTTTGAGGCGACCCACTGGAGGACGGTTTTGAGGCACAGCAACAGAATTATCTACTAAATGTGAGTGTGACCTAAACTATTTGTGCAAAAAAGCATACCCCATTTAATGCACTGCGGAGCGCTCTCCATTTCTCTCCCTACCCTCTTGTTTTTACAGACAATATACATTGCTTAAAATGAAATATGTCAGCCTCAATGTGTCTCTAACCTTGGGGTGGGTTCCTTCTAAACTATTTGCTCATAGTCACCTGAAAAGACATAGATGGATGGGATTTTAGGCACTATTGTATTGACCTGAGGAAGCGGGCTAGCACCCGTGAAGCACATTGTCTGTTGTGCATGAATAAAATGTATACTTATCTTTGTGGTTTCTCCTTAAAGAGAACCTGTAACAAAAACAAATTTCCCCTGGGAGGTACTCACCTCAGGAGGTGGAGGCCTCAGGGTCCCAATGAGGCTTCCCCCACTCCTGTAGCTGCAGGCAGTCCAGCGCTGGCTCCCACGAAGAGTCTATAATTTTCATGAACTTGTCCTTCAATCAGGAATAGACATTGGGCCTGATTCACAAAGCGGTGCAAACACTTTGCACGCCTGTGAAAAGCCCTTTATCACGCCTAAACTTAGTTTAGGCGTGATCTGAAGTAACTCGTGCGAAGCTCCCGCGCGCAATCGCAGCGCACCGGGCTTCGCGCGCAGCGCCCATTAAGCCACCATGGGACCTTTGCGCGTGGGAGCTTCGCGCGATCAGCAGCACAAAGCAGTGATAGCTCTGCTAGTGCAAAGTTTATCACGCCTAAAGTCTTTTAGGCGTAATAACTGAGTTATCACCGCTTTGTGAATCAGGCCCATTGTCTTGTGTGTGTACTAAGCCAGAGGCTACATGCAGACTGTGGGAAGTGTTTACCTAAAATGGCTGATGTGTTCAAAGGGGAGATGAGAGGACAAGTGTTATGCCTGCTGCTTCAAGCTGCATTAAGAAGTATAACAATTTGGCTGAATATTTCCCAGCTCTTCAGATTGCTCAACAGGGTCCACCAATGTCACAGCACACATGTACATGCAATTGATGGTCACCTGAAAGGATCTAAACTAAAGTCTGTGTATGTAGCTTAAGAGACGCCAAGTCCATACTTCAGCTAAACCATATCTCCTCCTAGGCATATAGCTCACATCAGGTTTGATATAAACATCAAATCTAATGAAACTCTATTAAACATTTTCAATAGTATTAACCTACAGAAGGTGCAGACGAGTCATGCAAAAATTGAGCAAAAATTGCATAGCCTTGTTGGCTCACCTTAACCAAGCCATACTGGGATTCAGCAAGTAAACGGCTGGTGAAGATCTGCCTAGCTTTTCTAATAAAATATAGACGTTTCAAATCAGGATTATACCATTAATGGGCCAACTGAAACTGTTTAGAATAACAGTAACCTTATGGCTAAGGCCTGTAGCACATCTGGTGAAAGAATAGACTACACTTCAGGCATATTTTCACCAGCACCAGGCTAAGAGAGGATGCTATTGTGAATGAAATCCAAGGGTCAGTATGGTGTTACATATGGGCACCTTTCTGACCTGAGCTTTAGAGTATCAAAAAGGTACATTTGGTTGTTTACCATCAACAAAAAAAACAAGCAAATGTTTATAAATAAAAAGACTCTTTAGAAATATTTAGGCTGAAACATTTCTACAGCAGCTCTTAATCTAGAACCCTGCTGGATTAGTCTATGTGTTCTGAAGAGAAGACAACATGCTTTTGTCATGCTGGCACAGCAGCCAACAAGGCTCCAGCATGCCTCAGTTCCCACTCAACCCCAGTGGCATCCATGGCAGTTTACTCACCTGCCAGATATCACTATGCCCACTCTGAGGCCATACAATTTGAACACTGCCTACTAGAGGCTCCTTCTCCCTCACTTTATCTTTGTAACAGGGGGGGGGGGGGGAGGTAAGCCCATGCATGACACACTGCCACAAGCTTTCAAAAAGATCATGCCTGCCTTCATAACTGCAGCCTCTGCACTATGTACATGTAATAAAGGCGCCAGGAAATTTGGACGCAGGGTGAAGCCAAAATATGTCTCACCTTGCTCCTTGCAAACGTCCCAGCGGCATTCATTACTGTTCCCCCTCCATTCCGCCATGGACTGTGGGGTAACATGCAATGGCTAATGCTGGCAGCCAAATTATGCTGCTTTTATTGTAATTTAGGCTCCATCTCTTGACAGTGTCCAAATTACTGTTCGAGCACTGCTATAGCCGTAATTCCCATTATAGCGTATGGCGGCACCTGGTGCACCCGCATTTCTTGCTCAATTTTTGCATGACTCGTCTGCACCTTCTGTAGGTTAATACTATTGAAAATGTTTAATAGAGTTTCATTAGATTTGATGTTTATATCAAACCTGATGTGAGCTATATGCCTAGGAGGAGATATGGTTTAGCTGAAGTATGGACTTGGCGTCTCTTAAGCTACATACACAGACTTTAGTTTAGATCCTTTCAGGTGACCATCAATTGCATGTACATGTGTGCTGTGACATTGGTGGACCCTGTTGAGCAATCTGAAGAGCTGGGAAATATTCAGCTGCTGCCGTCTGACGTCACTACCGGTTTCGGCGTAGATCCACGCCTCCCTGAGGAAGGCGTGGATCTACTCTGAAACCGGTAGTGACGTCAGAAGCTGCGTCTCCCTTGCCCCAGACGGAGGCTCTCTCGCTTACCACCCGCACCTCCAGCCCCGGCCAGGCTGTTAGGTTTGAGGCGACCCACTGGAGGACGGTTTTGAGGCACAGCAACAGAATTATCTACTAAATGTGAGTGTGACCTAAACTATTTGTGCAAAAAAGCATACCCCATTTAATGCACTACGGAGCGCTCTCCATTTCTCTCCCTACCCTCTTGTTTTTACAGACAATATACATTGCTTAAAATGAAATATGTCAGCCTCAATGTGTCTCTAACCTTGGGGTGGGTTCCTTCTAAACTATTTGCTCATAGTCACCTGAAAAGACAGATGGATGGGATTTTAGGCACTATTGTATTGACCTGAGGAAGCGGGCTAGCACCCGTGAAGCACATTGTCTGTTGTGCATAAATAAAATATATACTTATCTTTGTGGTTTCTCCTTAAAGAGAACCTGTAGCAAAAACAAATTTCCCCTGGGAGGTACTCACCTCGGGAGGTGGAGGCCTCAGGGTCCCAATGAGGCTTCCCCCACTCCTGTAGCTGCAGGCAGTCCCGCGCTGGCTCCCACGAAGAGTCTATAATTTTCATGAACTTGTCCTTCAATCAGGAATAGACATTGGGCCTGATTCACAAAGCGGTGCAAACACTTTGCACGCCTGTGAAAAGCCCTTTATCACGCCTAAACTTAGTTTAGGCGTGATCTGAAGTAACTCGTGCGAAGCTCCCGCGCGCAATCGCAGCGCACCGGGCTTCGCGCGCAGCGCCCATTAAGCCACTATGGGACCTTTGCGCGTGGGAGCTTCGCGCGATCAGCAGCACAAAGCGGTGATAGCTCTGCTAGTGCAAAGTTTATCACGCCTAAAGTCTTTTAGGCGTAATAACTGAGTTATCACCGCTTTGTGAATCAGGCCCATTGTCTTGTGTGTGTACTAAGCCAGAGGCTACATGCAGACTGTGGGAAGTGTTTACCTAAAATGGCTGATGTGTTCAAAGGGGAGATGAGAGGACAAGTGTTATGCCTGCTGCTTCAAGCTGCATTAAGAAGTATAACAATTTGGCTGAATATTTCCCAGCTCTTCAGATTGCTCAACAGGGTCCACCAATGTCACAGCACACATGTACATGCAATTGATGGTCACCTGAAAGGATCTAAACTAAAGTCTGTGTATGTAGCTTAAGAGACGCCAAGTCCATACTTCAGCTAAACCATATCTCCTCCTAGGCATATAGCTCACATCAGGTTTGATATAAACATCAAATCTAATGAAACTCTATTAAACATTTTCAATAGTATTAACCTACAGAAGGTGCAGACGAGTCATGCAAAAATTGAGCAAGAAATGCGGGTGCACCAGGTGCCGCCATACGCTATAATGGGAATTACGGCTATAGCAGTGCTCGAACAGTAATTTGGACACTGTCAAGAGATGGAGCCTAAATTACAATAAAAGCAGCATAATTTGGCTGCCAGCATTAGCCATTGCATGTTACCCCACAGTCCATGGCGGAATGGAGGGGGAACAGTAATGAATGCCGCTGGGACGTTTGCAAGGAGCAAGGTGAGACATATTTTGGCTTCACCCTGCGTCCAAATTTCCTGGCGCCTTTATTACATGTACATAGTGCAGAGGCTGCAGTTATGAAGGCAGGCATGATCTTTTTGAAAGCTTGTGGCAGTGTGTCATGCATGGGCTTACCTCCCCCCCCCCCCCCCCCCTGTTACAAAGATAAAGTGAGGGAGAAGGAGCCTCTAGTAGGCAGTGTTCAAATTGTATGGCCTCAGAGTGGGCATAGTGATATCTGGCAGGTGAGTAAACTGCCATGGATGCCACTGGGGTTGAGTGGGAACTGAGGCATGCTGGAGCCTTGTTGGCTGCTGTGCCAGCATGACAAAAGCATGTTGTCTTCTCTTCAGAACACATAGACTAATCCAGCAGGGTTCTAGATTAAGAGCTGCTGTAGAAATGTTTCAGCCTAAATAGAGTCTTTTTATTTATAAACATTTGCTTGTTTTTTTTGTTGATGGTAAACAACCAAATGTACCTTTTTGATACTCTAAAGCTCAGGTCAGAAAGGTGCCCATATGTAACACCATACTGACCCTTGGATTTCATTCACAATAGCATCCTCTCTTAGCCTGGTGCTGGTGAAAATATGCCTGAAGTGTAGTCTATTCTTTCACCAGATGTGCTACAGGCCTTAGCCATAAGGTTACTGTTATTCTAAACAGTTTCAGTTGGCCCATTAATGGTATAATCCTGATTTGAAACGTTTATATTTTATTAGAAAAGCTAGGCAGATCTTCACCAGCCGTTTACTTGCTGAATCCCAGTATGGCTTGGTTAAGGTGAGCCAACAAGGCTATGCATTCTCCCCATGTTCTAATTCTGATGAAACAGACATTGAAAAGGTTGGTCCCCTGGTTTGAGGTTTCCTGTTAAGGCATTTGCAGATTTAATCAAGGCTTTTCTGTAGTACCTTTAAAAACCCCTCCCCCCCCTTCCCCTCTGCATAATAAGGATGGGGTATATAGTGGTAAGAGAAAAGGAAGGGTGAGCATTTTCTGGTACACAAGTATACTAAACAGATTGCACTTAATGAAGTTAAAAAAAAAACCTCTCAAAAATGTTCTTTTTCTGGATTTAAAAGATTTTTACTGGTATGTCTCTGATAAGCTGCAAAAAAAACTTCCCAAAATGAATCAGGAAATTTGACATCTCTACATGTATTTCTTAGGCACCCCAAATCTTTACCAAGATTTTGAGACAACCCTTAGCAGTATTAGGGCAAAGAGCTATACATGTAATTCCCTATTCAGACAACCCATCACACTGGACAGAATCCAGAGAAAAATGAATGTTGATGCTTATCAAATTTTCTGAAACCTAAAGTTGATTCTCACCTAGATTCCTACTAATGAGTTAATTATCTTATGAGTGGAGGTACAAATTCCTAACACTGAAGATTATTTACATCGAAATAAAGGAAAGGATTTGTTAGTCCTTTCCTGCGGCAGAACCTAACCCCCCCCCCCCCCTTTAATTTTCCAGGTGATGGGGACCTGATCCATTCCCTGGGTAATTGCCTACTTGTGACCATGCCAGAATGTTCCATTTGCTTTCTGGGACAAGGACATATAGTTATCGGCCCAGTTAAGGGCAACATAATTATCACTAGGCTGCTGGACTGGAAGTTTGCAAATGAGTCAATGACATACAAATAATTCTGAGTAAATGCAAATATTTATGCTTATCTTATGCAGATTTAGGCAGCTTGAACATCTGCCAGCTTAATCAAATGCAGAAGGGTGTCCGCAAAAGTCACCATTTATAACAGTGTTAAAAAAAACTTTTGGATTTAGCTATTTTTGAGCCGCATACCTGCAACATGCATGCAGCCAGTGGGGTCAGACCAAAGCATCTGATCTTCATACTCATTCTGGGCCTGTTTTTTTTTTTTTATGCAGAGGTTCACAGAATTCAGGCAACTGATATTGTATATTAGTGGATCAGCTGATTTCGGCGCGCGGCTCTGAGAGCCGAGCTCCGAAACTGGGCACCCCATAGCAGCAATGATATGCTGCGCGGGGCGCATAGCGGTAATTCTGGGCTCTGGCGGCTGCCAGACCCCAAATTAAATGTAGTCGCAACTTGAAGGGGGAATAGTATTTAACGCCGCCTCAGAGTTTAGCGGTGAGAGCTGTCATTCGGCTCTCACCGCGCCGAACTGAGCGGCGCCAAATCAATATGCACCGTATATTAGAGCAGGAAAATAGCAGCTTCCATATTCCTCTCGCTTCAGATTCCCTTTAAGAATGTTGCATGCTGCCGTTGTCAGACTTCCTATAATATGGTTGGATAAAGACCGGTTATTGAGCACCACTTTCAGATGGCAGCACTAGCTGTTATGAGTGAAAAGGTCATTTAGATATGTTTGTGCTCAGGTTCGCTACAACCTTAACCCGAAAGCTACCAATTTTTAGACCATTTTGTACAACCTTGGGCCCTATCTGTTCTGCAGGAACTAATTTTGGATACATTTCTAACACACAAAATAGTATTCTTGCTTACCATCACCTTAGAAGAATTGGTGCCTTACACGCCTATTCCTGTAGAGAACCTTAGACTGAGGTATTTGTAAGACAGGCCTGTACTTTACATCCCAGATTTGTGCCAATAAAAAAGAGACATATTCATTGCCTGAATGTTAAACAATGTACAGGATATCTTTTTTTTTATTATTATTTTTTTTATTACAGTATTCAGAAAGGCAGGGATCACACAAAATAGTGCCGTGGTTTTCTGCGGATGATTTTTTGAGTTTCCGGCGTACTTGGTCAACGGCAGCTGACTGTCAGCAAAAGGAACCACAGGCAGTGCACGAAAAAGACAACCGAGCACTCGAACGCGATTTTCCATAGGGAATCGTAAGGCATGTTTTCACATGCGATTTTCTCAAGTGTGGTCCCTGCCTCAGTCAAATTCTTTCTGGGTCAGAATAGCAGTCAGAAGATCGCTAGAATTTGTATTCTACAAACTTACCACTGCTATGTAATATAAGGGAATACTTAAACTATCCATTAAAGGTATATTCACTCAGCTTAGCCGTCCACTACATACATTTGGTAAGACTGTACAGTTGCACAATCAAGATGGTATCATTCTTGTGCACCTTTTAGAGTTGACAGAAGCATTACTGAAGCTGAAAAAAGTATTGATACTTGCCCATGTAGAGGGAAGTTTCTGGATCCTATAGAGCCTTCCCAGGCCTCTCTCCGTGCCCTCAGTCCCCACCCCCCTTCGACCAACTCTCCTTTGGGAATCCTCTTGAAGGCTTTGGTAGTACTCACATGCAGAGATGGGCTGTCGAGTAGAAAGCCACTCGAATTCGAAATTGTTATGAAGATTGATCGGGCTCCTATGCGTATCACTTCACTCGCACGCAACCTATGGGATGCATTCCACAACTCACTACCGCGCTTCCTCCTTCTGACTTGGAGGAAGTGCATCCTGTAGGTCGTGTGCGAGTGAAGTGATACGCATAGGAGCCCGATGGGCTTCTGGGTAAGTGACACCTCATCTCCCATGCTCACACCTGCCTTAATCAACCTTCACAACCATTTCGAATTTGAATGGCTTTCTACTCGAAAGCCCATCTCTGCGTGGGAGTACTACCAAAGCTTTCAAGAGGACTCCCAAAGGAGAGTTGGTCGAAGGGGGGGTAGGGACTGAGGGCACGGAGAGGGGCCTGGGAAGGCTCTATGAGATCCAGAAACATCCCTCTACATGGGCAAGTATCAATATTTTTTTTCAGCTTCAGTAATGCTTGTGTCAACTCTAAAAGGTGCACACAAATGATACCATCTTGTGCAATTTCGAATTCGAGTTGCTTTCTACTCGAAAGCCCATCTCTGCTCACATCTCCAAGTACTGAAGACTGGTGCATTTGCACTGTGCATGCAAGAGCCTGCTCTGATCTGCTCGTCTTCGAGAATGCAAGTGCTTCAGAAGTCTCAAAGGCGCAAACTTTCAACAGGGCGGAACAGAGAGAGGATCAAGAAGGCTCTATGGCACCCAGAGCCTTTGCATGGGTGAGTATCTTCACTTTTTGTTTTTTTGATTCACTTCAGTTTTGTTTTAAGCTACCGTTAACAGCTCATACCTATATGTTTTTTTTTTTGTTTTGTTTTTTTTATCTTTTTAAATCATGTTTTAAATAAATCAGATTCAGACGGTTAATACATGCAAGATTTGCTCCAGTTTTCTGTGCATCTTTCTTTATAAATGCAACCCCCAACATTTTTCTCACGCTTTGCTCATTGTGTGCACGTGTAACACCTCTGAGGTCAGACAAAGGTGAGGTCATTTTCCAACATTGAAATGTCTGCAAGTCATGGCCAGATTGAGATTCTCTTTCAAGATGTGTATGTTATGTTCACAAATAGTGTAAAATGGGATAATACACTGTAGAAATTGAGAGTGCTGTACCATTGCTTGTTTGCACACGTAAGGGAGCAGCCCTGTGACTCAGAATCAATTTGTGAACGTACATATCACCTTCAGGTTGCTGTGTTTGATAAATGGTTAAATTGGTCTTGATTTCTGTGGAAGTGATTGAAGTTAAACCCAAGTTATTATATGCCATCTGTTTTTGTAAAATACTTATGGATCTGCAAGTTGTAACAATATCCAAATTATAACTTAAGGTGAAACGAAATGACCTGATTACCATGAAGTGCCTTGTGGCATGTTGTGCTTTTATTTTAAAAGGTTCATACCTTTTGTGTGCATTTTAGTGTTTCTCCTTTTTTTAACCTTGCTGTTCAATTATATATATTAGTTCTTTTTAACTGTCTCCAAGCTAAAAATTTCTCTTAAGCTATAATTCTTCTGTGTTATCTGTTGTAGTCCGTGACATCCAAGGCATCTCATGTAAAATAGGAGCTTTTAGCAGGGAATTGCATAACCTCTTTTTAATCCTGACTTTGAAGAGAACCAGTCACAATTTGTATTACTCCGATTCTCCACTTTGGATTTGGTTAAAGGGGGCTTACTTTTACATCTTGGAAGTAAACTGTCTTCATAAACTTAGGCAAAGTGTTAGCCTTGCAGGACTCTATAGGGTTGTCTGTATTCCATGTGCCATTAGACCTACTGACAGACTGTGCCAGTGCTGCAGTGACTTTTTACATGAGACTCTTCTTACTGCAGTTTAGTGTATATGCCCCTGGGTGTCAAACGCCTCACTTCTGGTGCTGCCCATGACTGCAGGTACACCACTTTTCACCCCCTCCCCCTTAATAATCTGACATGATTCTAATATAATAATGGTACAGACTTTTTTGTCACCTCATAGTAGTCTAGTCCATCCACGTTTGCTGGATCACTTCATTTCTCCCATGTTCTCTATCCCTAGTGACCCTAATATGACAGTATACCTTTAATTTCCTTTGGGCAGGGTCAGTGTTTGCTCTTTTAAATATGTAAGTAATAAAGTAGAAAATTGCCACTTGGAGCTATTAACTTTGAAAGACTTTTCATCACCTGGAAGGCTTACATATTTTCCAAAAGCCTGTAGGTGTCCTGTCAATCTAAAGCTGTGCATCCAAAAATTCCATGTGAGAGTGCAAGCTGTAGGTTACTCTAAGCTTTCATGTATACATTTGTTGCAGGAGGAAATGGTTAATGAAGTAAATAGATTGATTTTGCCATTTATTTACCTTCATGTGAACTTGGCAGCATGCTCTGTAGTCAAGGGGCAACTGCTGCCTATGTAGCTCTGAGGATAAACGCTTCATTATCTGATCAGGTGTGAAAACATTGCATGAGAAAGGCATTATCTGATTTAAAACTAATTTTTTTTTTATTTTTTTTTATTATTTTGAGCAAAAGAGGAAAAATATACAATCAGAGTCCGAAGACCCATTACAATATGCAAAGTGGTACATATTAAATGCCAGTGTTTATATAACAATATATTACAGCACGGATATGTACAGATTTACAACATATTTGGTTACTCTTAACCTCACAATGCATATCAAATTTACAGAAGAAGTCAAAACCATTAATAGCTGCAAGGCAAATATCATATCACTGGAGAATACATATGTCATCACCAGCTCCATTGACCTTGTTAGTCTGTACATATCAAAACTAATTTCTAGATATGGCAATTTTCTCATATTCAAACATAAGAAACATGTTTAACGCTGGATACACACCATGCGTTTCCGTGTTCGATGCGTCCGTCGATACACATCGATTCGATTATTTCCGAAATGTCCGATTCAAGCTTCGATGGATCGTTAGGTCGATTTGCCATACTTTACATGGCAAGCGACCTAAAAATCATCGAAATGCGTTCGGAAATGCTTGGAAATAATCGAATCGACGCGTATCGACGGACGCGTTCGACGCGGAAACTCATGGTGTGTATCCAGCATAAGGTATGCAGAAGTGTTAATGAGTGGACATAGGATTGGTCTGGCTAGCCAGGAGTTGCAGTCCTCTGTTCAGCTGGGCCAGGAAATTCAGGTCTTTTTAATTTTAAATATAAAAAATATGGAATAGAGAGCAGCTTCTGTAGAAATCTGCATGGGGCATCTTGGGAATAAGTGTCAGAATACTCTGCAGTCAGCCACTGGTGCAAGTCTCTGTGTCATACCTGTTCACTGGCATGATGGCCATGTGATCATCAGAGAAGCCATGAATTGGCAAAATCAGAATCCAACATGGTATCTACTTTCTAGTCATCCATTATTCTGTTTTATTTTATATTTTTTAGGCATTGCATGTCTAACAATTCACTAGTAAGTTTGTCACTTGTAAGCTGGTTTCAGGGCCATAGTAACTATGAACTTATGTTATTGTTTCCAAGTATTGTATGCATAGGTAGAAACTGGCAGATATCAGGCATATTTAAATAATGAGTCACCAAAATCTTTACATGGAGCAGTTTTTAATATTCTGGATAGCTGAAGGATGCAAGGCCAGACATGGCTGCTCTGCTCTGTCTACACTTTGTAAAGCTCAGACTGCTTTGGATTGAGTGGGAAAAATGTATGACTATTTCAAGTTGTTGTTGCTGTCAAAGCCCCTTTTGGAAAGAATTATTCTCATTTTATGTCCAGACAGGACTACTCTTGTAATCACTGTGTAAATCAGCTGCCAGCTCAATCCTCATTAGATAGCTAAGCAGTCATTAGCTAGCACAGCTTTCAGTTACCTGGTCATTGGAGATTTGTGTGTTAGAAAAAAATTACACATACTGTTAGTATATAACATTAAAAGAAAGTCATATATGCCGTAACCTCCCCTACATTTTTTTATGTTATTACTGCCTATTTGATTAGAGTGATCACATGCTTTCTTAGTGATACTGTCACTGGGACAAGAAGGGAGGATAAAGCTTACCAGCCAGGACCCTTATAGCAATAAAGGTGTTACAGAGGTTTTACCCCATCCACATTGGCTCCACTAAACCTTCAACTTAATTTGTTTTTACACAGATAAGACTACTTGCTTCCTTTATACATGTTAGTTTCATTGAAAGATAGAGTTACAGTGGAATGCGAAAGTTTGGACAACCTTGTTAATCACCATGATTTTCCCTTTATAAATTGTTGGTTGTTATGATAAAAAAAAGTCAGTTAAATATATCATATAGGAGACACACAGTGATATTTGAGAAGTGAAATGACGTTTATTGGAATTACAGAAAGTGTGCAACAATTGTTTAAACAAAATTAGACAGGTGCATAAATTTGGGCACTATAAAAAAGAAATGAAATCAATATTTAGTAGATCCTCCTTTTGCAGAAATGACAGCCTTTAAACGCTTCCTGTAGGTTCCAGTGATAGTCTGGATTCTGCTTGAAGGTATTTTGGACCATTCCTTTTTACAAAACATCTCTAGTTCATTCAGGTTTGATGGCTTCCAAACATGGACAGCTCTCTATAACTCACACCACAGATTTTCAATTATATTCAGGCCTGGGGACTGAGATGGCCATTCCAGACCGTTGTACTTGTTCCTCGTCATGAATGCCTTAATGGATTTTGAGCAGTGTTTAGGGTCGATGTCTTGTTGAAAGATCCAGCCCTAGCGCAGCTCCAGCTGTGTCACTGATTCCTGGACATTGGTCTTAAAAATCTGCTGATACTGAGTGGAATCCATGCGTCCCTCAACTTTGACAGGATTCCAAGTCTCTGCACTGGCCACACATCCCCACAGCATGATGGAACCACCACCATATTTTACTGTAGATAGCAGGTATTTTTCTTGGAAGGCTTTGTTCTTTTTCCTCCATGCATAACACCCCTTGTTATGCCCAAATAACTCAATTTTAGTTTCATCAGTCCACAGCACCTTATTCCAAAATGAAGCTGGCTTGTCCAAATGTGCTTTAGCATACCTAAATCGGCTCGTTATGCTGTGGGCGGAAAAAAGGCTCCCACTGCATCACTCTCACATACAGCATCTCCTTGTGTAAAGTGCGCTGAATGGTTGAACGATGCACAGAGAGGTTTTGTAAAGAGGAATGGTCCAAAATACCTTCAAGCAGAATCCAGACTATCACTGGCACCTACAGGAAGTGTTTAGAGGCTGTCATTTCTGCAAAAAGAGGCTCTACTAAATATTGATTTCATTTCTTCTGATCGAGTAATAGCATCTGAGGAAAATATTGTACCACCAATGGGCACCATAAAGAGGATCTGTCAGCCATAATGTCTCAAAACAAAACAATAAGTAGATAAATACTTGCTCTGCTTACATAACATATGTATTGCACTGTCCACATTTTCATTTTAGTGATTATTCTATAGTTAAATAAAAAACAAAAAAACAAGAGAAAATCCTTCTTAGGATTTTCCATTTTGACTGTGGCTATCTTGAAGCCAATCCTGACAATCATTTCCTCTCTTAGGGCTGGTGCACACCGAGCGGCTTTTTCAGCGTTTTCAGATCCGCTTGCGGCTGCGGATCCGCTTGGTCAATGTATCTCAATGGGGTGGTGCACACCAGAGAGGAAGGCGTTTGCAGAAACGAATCCTCCCGGGGTGAGGCATTTTTTTGATTGTGGATGCGTTTCTGCCTCAATGTTAAGTATAGAAAAAGCTCAAACCACTCTGAAAAACGCCAGTTCAGAGCGGTTTTGCAGGCGTTTTTGTTAAAGTAGCTGTTCAGTAACAGCTTTACTGTAACAATACATGAAATCTACTACACCAAAAACGCTTCACAAAACCGCAATATGCTAGCTGAAACGCTACAGAAAAAGAAGAAAAAGCGTTTCAAAATCTGCTAGCATTTTGCGGATCTGCTAGCGGTTTTTGGTGTGCACCAGGCCTTACTCAGTCTGTGTGTCATTGCCAGTCATCCTCCCAGTCGTCAGACACACCCACCCAGCTCTGCAGTAGAAATTGCATTATCTCAGCATGAGAAATATTGGCCGATCAGAGAGGAACGTAGGTGTGGGAGGGAAAGCGGCTTTAGCCAATCAGGCTGCATTAATTTTGTCTGAGGGGAAAGTTGAGAGGAAAACCCAGCATGTCCTGCAACTTCCTTTGTGCAGCAAATGCACCAAATAAGAGCCAGGGAAACCGGGGAATGATGTTTTATGGAGGAGAAAATGAAGAGTGTTTTTTTAACTTTTGGATTGCCTGGTTAGCATCCTTATTACTGGTTTACCAGATACAAATAAAGAATTGATTTTATACCTGACAGTTACACTTTAAAAGAGACATGGGCCCATATGCAACTCACTTTTTCTCCTGAGTATTCTCCCATGTGATATCTTATCATAAAATGCCTTTTAAGCTTCCAGCATGCAAGAAAATACTTTAATTTCGATATTACTTTTTCTGCAACGTATAGGTACTTTTTCAATTGTAAAATGCTGAAAAGTTATTTTAAAGATAATATGAAAATTATCACCTAGGAGATACAGTAACTTGGGAGAAAAAGTGAATTGCATATGGGCCATGCTGCCTAACTTAGCATTTTTCCCTATTTTATTCTTCTAAGGTGGGCCTGTGTTGGTGTCATTCTCTGTCCACTTTCCGCATGCACTGTGCATTGTAAATGAGCATTGCTATGTCCACCCATATCCATAGGTGCGTCAGGTCCTCAATCTAGTTTTTGCTACGACAACCTACTGGTATATTGGACAGTTATGCTGCTGGGGAGGGGGGGGGTGCTGGTTCGCCTCTTAAAACTTTGCTTGAATTTAAAAATGGAGACTTATACATTTATAAATGGTTAGACAGCTCCATGCATCCATACCAAACTTATTATTACATTTTTCTTTTGCAGCTTCATAAAATAAACAAAGTGAATACTCTTTCCATAGACGTGGTTTGGGACTGTAAAATATTGATCAAGGAAAGACAAGTTGTCCTAAAACTTATGAACAAATGTGAGGAGATTTCCAAGAAACTGGTGAAGCAGGTGACACATATCACTGAAGATGGAGAAAGTGGGTGGAATGTAGAACAGCCATCTATTCTTTCCAAGAGGTATGTTCGCGTGTTTTCTTTTGTAACAATAGGTATTGTTTCACACAGAATTTTCATATTTAGGAGTGGGTAGGTACAGTTATCGCATCAGTTTTTCTTTAGTTGAGCTTTACTTTAAACATTAGGTTTACAGGGTAACTAATGTTTTCAATTTCTGGCAGCCTTGGTAAAGCTAGGCATACATGATTTACCTGTCCTACGGCCTTACCGAACTACACATTATACAAGTTTGTACTTACTGCCCGATGCAGCCCAAGACCCATGAAGCTGTCATTTACAAACTGCTTCCACCTGCAACTCCCATGATTCACACTCATGCCATCATCACACATTCAAAGACACTGCATTGCACTGTGTATGCCTATCTTAAAGGACACCTGAAGTGAGAGGGATATGAAGGATCCCATATTTGTCTCTTTTTAAACAATCCCAATTACCTGGCAGTCTTGCTAGTCTTTCATATATCGGGGATGTCTAAATCCCATACCTGAAACAACCACGTGGCAAATGCAGTCAAACTTAAAGTGAACCAGTGACGAAGCACCCTCATGTATTTTACTACATATATCAGTGGGAACATTCGAGAAAACACCTACCCTGCTCTCTGCTTCATTCTTCACTGCTTAGCCTGCTTCTAATCCGTCCTGATAAAATCCCTGACTAAGCATTCAGTCTGGCTTTGCTCAGGAATCATTATAGCTGAGTCATTATAGCAGAGTCAGAAGGGAGCAGGTTTGGGCTTGAAAAGACATCAGAGAAGACAGACTCATCTATAATGATTCCTGAGCAAAGCCAGACTGAATGGTCAGTCAGGGATTTTATCAGTGCTGATTAGAAGCAGGCTGAGGAGTGAAGAATGAAACCGAGAGCAGGGTAAGTGTTTTCTCTCCTGTTCCCACTGATATATATGGTAAAATACACAAGGTTGCTTCGTCTCTGGTCAACCCATGGCAAATGTAAAAAAAAAATAAGTTACATACTATCCTAGGTAGAAGGAAGTTTCCCTTGTCCTCGTCACCTCCGTTGCCTCCTGCGGACCATGTACACATTTCTGCCTAGAGCTTATTGGATATGTTCTCGAGGTCTCGCTCCCCCTTGTTGTACGAGTGCGGCTGTACTGCGCCAATACAGCCATGTTTGCACAATACGCCAAAGCTGCTTGCCCAAGAATGGCTCGGTGCTACTGCTAAGGTGTGGTAGTACTCGTCCAAGCCCAATACACAAAGGCTTGTGCACAAAGAGGAGCGTGGCTGCAAATTTTCAGAGGATCTCGGGCAGCAATGGTCTCAAGGAGGACGCTGGAAGCCTCTTTTTCATAGTTAAGTATATACCTTTTGGGTTTCATTTGCCTCCGATTAACTTTAATTAAATGGCCCTTTTATTTGTGCGTACTAAATAATTAGTCATGTCAGGATTCAACATAAGTGGGAAAGTCTGTTAGTTACTATGATTGGATAGTGGTGGGCTAAATAATCATATATGTACTTCTGTTTCTTGGATCTCCAGCTGTAGTATTTACTCTTACATTGTACAGTGCTTTTGTAGCTAGTGGGAGGCCAGTCTAGGAAGTGTAACTCTACCTAGTGCATTCTGTGTATGGTGATATAAATGTTAATTCCAGCAGCAAGACTGAGGTGGCCTGTTATAGGATGGTTTCTGCAACAGGGCTTTTCAGGTCAATATTGCTGTTCCTAAAGGCTGCTGCATGGGAATGGAAAAAAATAATTATAAGCTGCAAGTTGTACTCTCTTTCCTAAACAACTTGTCAAAACAAATTCATGTCCTTGGTATTTTGTATTCAAGGTATGTATTTCTAATAGCCATATGTTTTGTATTTAGGATTATGTTTCTGTTGCCTTTATTATCCATTAGTTTTTGCTATTACAAGTGTTTGTTGACAATGCTTTTGTTTTTAAAGCCTGGAGCTCAAGCCTTACCAGAAGGTTGGTTTGAAGTGGCTAGCTTTACTGCACAAGCATAACGTCAATGGAATTTTGGCAGATGAAATGGTGAGTTTGCTGTGTATTAATCCTTATCTTACTGTAGTGTTCCTGTGTTTCCACTTTTTGGCTGTGAGATGCTTTGCAAACAGGCCTGCATTTGTTACTAGCTTCAACTAGAAAAATTAGATAATTCTGTGAGTTTGCAATTTCACTGCAGAGTGCTTCAGGTTTTACAACTGACAAATACGATAGAAATGCTTTCTATAAGGCCCGGTTCACATCTGCGTTTCGAGCCAAAAGGTTCCGGTGAGCGGATCCGGTCTCCGCTTCACCGGATCCGGATGGCTCTGTCCGCAGCCCGGTTCACATAGTGAAAACGGATCTGATCAATGATTGATCCATACCTAATCTTCAGTAGCAACCGGCGGTAGAGGCTTCCTCTTCTTCCGCTGTGACTAGTCACATGATGCATGCATCATGTAGTCACATGACACGGAAGAAGACAGAAGCCTCTACCGCTGGCTGCTACAGAAGATTAGATGCATATAAACCCTCCCTCACCCACCCTCCCGTCGCTCAGGTTCGCATCGGCCCATCCCCCGTGGAACGGTCCGTTTCTTCACTAGCGTGAAGAAACGTTCCGTTTTCCATTACCCCAATGCTGCTGCATTTTTTTGGTCCGGATTCGTTCCGCTGGGCAGAACGGTCCGGAAAACTAGGGCCTGCAGCAATTTTTAGATCCGGGGATCGGAACGTACGGAATGCATCTTTACCAACGGACGCATGTGAATGGATCCATAGGTTAACATTGGATCCTTTCACATCCATTCCGTTTGTACAGTATACGTTCCAATCCGGAAAAAAACGCTAATGTGAACCAGGCCTTAGAAATGTGATAGTTCATATTTGATAAACTGATTTTGTGTTTTGTTTTTCTACAGGGTTTGGGCAAAACAATTCAAGCCATAGCATTCCTTGCACATCTTTACTTGTTGGGAAATACTGGCCCACACCTTGTTGTAGTACCAGCTTCAACTTTAGGTTAGTAGCTATACTAATAATGATACAGTAAAACCCCAGCTATCAGGAACTCGGGCATCTGGTAGTCACAACCAACCGGCATGCCTGAGGGGGAGAATGGGGGCGGAACTTTCCTGTTTTGCTGAGAGGTGTGAAGCAGAAGCGACTTACAAAACCTCCGGGCTCCATCTTCTACACTTCCTGCAGCTCCCAGCTGTTGTGCTGCGTCCATGTACGGCTACTGGCATGTCTCCTGACCTGCATCTGGCCACATGCAATGCTTCGGGAGTTGTACACGGAGGACGTAGCAAAGTGGTTGGGAGCTACAAGAAGTGTAGAAGATGGCACCGGGAGGTTTTGTCGCTTCTGCTGTGCACCACTCTGCACAGGTGGGGGGGGTTAGGGCTGAACGATTTTCAGTTTAAAACCGAAAATTGCGATCAGGGCAATGACGATCTTGGGATCGTCAAAGCGGCCGCCTGGTCTGCTCCGCTCCCTTCCCCTGCTAGCCGCCCCTCTAGTAATGTTCTCGGCCTGCACCAGGAAGTGTGATTTCACTTTCTGGCGGCCAACGTTACTAGGCAACCCTCTGTTGCCTCTTCCATGCGGCTCATCGCGCAGCGTGCAATGCGGTGAGCCCGACTGTAATCGGGACTTACTAGAGGAGGGGGCCGCGAACAGGGTAAAGTCAGAGGGCAGGGGGGGATCTGGAGGCTGAGGCACCTACACACTGCCTAACCTGTCCTGTGGCCCCTACACACTGCCTAACTGCCTAACCTTTCCTGTGGCCCCTACACACTGCCTAACCTGTCCTGTGGCCCCTACACACTGCCTAACCTGTCCTGTGGCCCCTACACACTGCCTAACCTGTCCTGTGGCCCCCTACACACTGCCCAACCTGTCCTGTGGCCCCTACACACTGCCTAACCTGTCCTGTGGCCCCTACACACTGCCTAACCTGTCCTGTGACCCCTACACACTACCTACCCTGTCCTGTGGCCCCTACACACTGCCCAACCTGTCCTGTGGCACCTACACACTGCCTACTCTGTCCTGTGCCACCTACACACTGCCTACTCTGTCCTGTGCCACCTACACACTGCCTACTCTGTCCTGTGGCCCCTACACTGCCTAGCCTGTCTTGTGGCCCCTACACACTGCCTAGCCTGTCATGTAGCCCCTACACACTGCCTAGCCTGTCATGTGGCCCCTACACACTGCCTAACCTGTCCTGTGGCCCCTACACACTGCCTAACCTGTCCTGTGGCCCCTTCACACTGCCTAACCTGTCCTGTGGCCCCTACACACTGCCTAAGGGCCTGTACACACTGAAAAACGCAGGCAAAAACGCAAGCGCATGCGTTTTTAAAGTGCCTGTAGTTTTAAAAACGCATGCGCTTTTGCCTGCGTTTTTTGTGCGTTTGCGTTTTTCTTGTAATTGCTGATTGGCTAAAGAATCCTTTGTTTTTTTTCTAGTTTACATTTCAACAGGAATCAGGACATTGCAGAGTCTTCTGGGATACTGACTTCTGAAAAACGCAGGCAAAAACGCAAGCGCATGCGTTTTTAATGCGTTTTTCATGCGCTGTGCTTAAAAAAGCGCAGCAGGCACTGCGTTTGCGTTTTTTTAAAAACGCATCGCACCAGTGTGTACAAGTCATCACGATTTTCATTCTTTTTCAAAAGACCTTGCGTTTTTAAAAACGCATGCGTTTTTAAAAACGCAACGCAAGCGCAGCCGTGTGTACAGGCCCTAACCTGTCCTGTGACCCCTACACAGTGCCGAACCTGTCATGTGGCCCCTATACACTGCCTAACCTGTCCTTTGGCACCTATAGCTGGCTAAACTATACTGGGGGCACCTATATGTGGCTACCTATACTGGGGGAACTCATACTCACCATCAGTGTGCTGATCCATCATTGTGTATTGAAAATCTTGAATTGAATCGAAATTGCAATTTCTTACAGAAATCATGCAATTCAAACTTTTCCCAAAATCGTTCAGGCCCTGGTGGGGGTTGGATTGGATTGGATTGGGAAATTAAGGGTTTTGCTGTAGTAGTAATAATAATAATGAAACTCAAAAGGTTCTATGGCTCCTACCAAGAAAAAGAGCTCTGTATTTTCTGGGTTTGCAGGCTTGCTTTATGCAGTTAGTAGTGTATACTAATAGTGGCGTATATTTCAACTGGAACTTCAGCCAAGGTTAGACGCCTGTCATGTATATATTGAGGTATCTGTCCCTCTGTCAGGGACTGTTTGTCAGCTGAATCCTTGTTTTTTCATTCTGTAGTGCTTTCTCAATATATTTCTTTGTAGAATCCATATCAGACCACGAACAGCGTCAATAACCACCTAGTAAGGCCTCTTTTTACACCTGATCTGGAGAATGCACTCCACAGAAGTGACATCAGAAAGTAAAAATACTGTAATAGCAAAGAAGTGAGGCAAAACATGCCTGTGGATATTCAGAAATCAGTGTAAAGCCTGTGTCTGTGTCTGCTGTATTCATCTCTTTAAAAACAAATGTTTTTGCTAGAGTTTTCATATTTAATGGTTGCAGTATGTTATAATCCTGCAGTATAGCCAAGGTCACATAGTTCTAAGTCTGTTTCATGAAAAAAAAAATGTTTTTCTCCTCACAGATAACTGGATAAGAGAGTTTAACCTGTGGTGTCCTGACTTGAATATCTTACTCTATTACGGTAAGTGTAAAGTGTTTGTCCTCTCATTTGTATGCAATCTTTTACATTTCTATTAAACACCAACTGATTTGTCTCTTTTCAGGTTCTCAAGATGAACGAAGGCACTTGCGATATGACATACTCAATAAAATAGTAGAATTTAATGTAATTGTCACAACGTGAGTACTTTTGAAGGATAACTATCAATGGTTGATCAATACATTGCTTACAGATAACATTATGGTGTTTCTGCATCTACACTTACATTGTTTTAAGTCATTTCAAATGTAATCCTAATTTTTAAACAAGGATTGTTCATTGTGGTCATGAAGAGAATGAAACTGAGCAGAGAGTGGTGAAAGCAACATTTTTTTTCTTGTTGTTCGTTCATTGCATTAGGCCATAATCTTTACAGTGTAGCTTCATTTTCCCTAAGAAAAAAGAAATTCTCCCACAAATAATTTTTATACATGTTTAGTATTTTTCACAGGTATACCTGTATTCTGTCTGGTCACTCCTCTGGAGCTTTGCATGTGTTCTACTGCAGTAAGTTGCTGATGTTGCTGACACCTGCTATTGAAATGAGTGATTACTCAGATAAGCTATATACATATCCCCTACATAACCTTAGATAGGAATGACCCCTCCCTGAGTGATGAATGTGTCATGACTGTAAAACCAGAGAAACAATAGGAGTGGCGAAGGATATCTGAAATTGTACAGCTTTTTGCAGAATTTTTTTTTATCAATCACACAAACATCGATTAGAATTCAGAGAATCTGTTGACATGGTTTCCAGGAAATTAGTTAAAGAGAATCAGTAATGAAACAAACACCCCCAGGGGGGATACTTACCTGGGGAGAGGTGTGCCTCTGGATCATAATGAGGCTTCCCCCAGTCCTCTTCACCCTCCAGTATCCAGCACTGGCAGCCCCCAAACAGCGGCGATGTAAATATAGATATTCCAGGCACAGTGGTGGCATTCTGATGGTCTTCGATAGCGAACCCAATCAGGTCCATTCTACTGTGCAGACAGTAGATCGGACCTGATCTTTAAAGTGTACCTGAGGTGAATGTAAAGAAAAAAATGTGTATATATACCTGGTACTTCCTCCAGCACCCTTCGGGCTGATTGCTCCTCCGCTGCCTGCTCGTTTGGCCGCTCCTCCGCTGCCTCCTCGTTTGGCCGCAATCCTCCCAGTAACTTTGGCCAGTAGTTAGTACTACTGCACAGACACAGAACACTCCCGGTGACAGGAGAGTGACCTGACTCTCGAAGTTACCGAGAGGAATTGCAGACGAATGAGGAGACAGGTGGAGGACGGTGAGGGAGCAATCAGGATGAAGAGGGCTGGAGGAAGCCCCAGGTATGTACACATTTTTGCTTTGCTTCCATCTCAGGTTTACTTTAACATAGACTTATAACCAAATTATTTACTATCTACAGATAGCTTCTCTAGGGTGCTTTCCAGTAGAATCAGACTTTTTTTTCCATAAAATCTGCAGTGGTCTGCTGACCACAATATATTTAAAGTCATGATCAGGTATGGCGGAGAATTGTACTAAAATGGAGGTACTCTCTGTATATACCGTATATTGCATTATTGTTTAGGGTCCTTTGGTAAATCCATTTATTTCATGTAATGGTTGCTGAAGCACTGTGAGGCTTTGTTGTGTACTTGTGTTAAGCCTCTGCTTCTTGTAGGTACTGCAAGCATTACTTGACATTGCTGGTGTGTAAGGGTTGGTTCACACTGGGCTCTTTTGCAGCGCTTTGCTGATCACCGGCACTCAGCAAAGTGCTGCTGCTAATGTATCCCTATCCCTATGGATACATTTTCACTGCAGCGTTTGCAACTACGATAAATCACAAACGCACTACATGCAGCGCTTTGGGGACGATTGTGTTGTGATTCTCATTGTGTTGAACGGGAAGCACAAGCGCAAATCGTGGTAAAACGTGATTTTTTTTTTTTATGCGATTAGCACTCCAAATGTGATCTAGCCCTAAGTGTTCCACCACTCCAGCAGAGTAGTTCGCACCTATCCCACACCTAAACTGCAGCCTCAAACAGCTTAAAAAGCCACACCATGATTTGCTAGTGTGACTATTCATGGATGTTATTACAATCTATATAACAGTACCAACTACCAACAGATATTAAAAGCACAAAGAAAAGCTTATCTACAAATAAATTTATAGCAGATATTTAAGTAAATCCAACCTTCCCTCTACGCCATTTTTTGTCATTCTGAAATACGCAATTTAATATGTAGGTGGGTGCCATTAGTAATGCACAGAGTGGTTTAATGACTCCAACCTGTCTGATCAGTTTTAAGGTGCCCATTAACAGTACAATTTTTTACCAAATGCGAACTTTTGATGCAATATTTTCGATCGAATTCTATAGAAAATTTGCAGTTTATAAAGGCAATCTATTGTGAACGATTCTTTGGTCAATTGCTTTATAGGATAAAATCGATCCAAAAGTTGGAAAATATGATTGCATTTGAAGAAAGAATAGTACAGTAAATGTGACCGTTGGATAATTGCCTTCAGATTACTTATGATCATTCAAATTACATCGAAAGATCGCGTTTAGTGAAGAATTGGACCATTACTGGGCACCTTTAGACAGTTTCTAACTTAAAGAGAAACCGTGACCAAGAATTGAACTTTATCCCAATCAGTAGCTGATACCACTTTTCCCATGAGAAATTATTATTATTTATTGTATTTATAAAGCGCCAACATATTACGCAGCGCTGCACAATAGATAAATGGGTTAACATACAGGTACAACATACGGAAACTCGCAACAAAACAAGATCATGCAAATGATTTGATAACAATACAGTGTCATAGGTCAAAATAGAGACTGTTCGAGTCTACAAGAGGGGTGGTTGTGAGTAAGATTGCATAATCAAGCTGGATAAATTAGGGAGGAGGGCCCTGCCAGAGGCTTACAATCTAAAGGGTGGGGTGGAGACAATAGGTGCATCTTTTGAGAGGGTGTCTAACAGAACAGATTATGGTGCTGGTCCTTTTTGCAAACAGATCATCAGGGGGCTGTGTATGGCTGATATTGGGGTGTAACCCCTCCCACAGTCCTGACAGTTTCCTGTCTGTGAACCTCATTGCATTGTGGGAAATAACAGCGGTTTACAGCTTGATCCAACTGCCAAAAAAGCAAGCAGCATCTCCTTTTACTAATGTGACCATGTGGTAAATGTCAGAATATAAATCAGAGAGGAAAGATTTTACAATGGGAAAACACTGACTAATCATTTATACATAATTATTGTAAAAATGAAGCACTTTTTTATTACATTATTTTCAGTGGAGTTCCTCTTTAAGGCGTGATTGGATGTTGCAGTACATTTTCTTGAGTGTCAGGTAATTCACAGCTGCGTAGCTTTGCACTGTTAGGTGGTACAACACGCTAGTGGTATGAGCAATACGATCACTGAAATCTGATTGAGTAGGGCAAAGTGTTACGTCAATCATTACTGCCTAATTGCTTGCTAGACAGGGCACTTATCAATTTATGTATAGCTAGCTTTATGGCCAGATTCAATTGCAGACTGCTGGCTCAGAATCCCTAGACCTCTGCATGTGCAGACTGCTCAGTCCTGCTGTTTACCAGCCAGCAGCTTGCATTTTTGGAGAATAGCTGCACAGCCTGTCATTTATCAACTTTTTTTTTTTAAGGGTTGAACTGCCTTTGGAATTTTAGGGGGTGACAGGAACAATGCAAGTAGGAGTAATTCTATCCTTAAATGTTAATCTCATTATGTAGTTAGTAGAAGGGACGCCTTGGAAGCCGTATACCAGTTATGTATGACCTGTACACTTTGCCGGTGCTCAGTCTCAACCGGATTGCCCAAGTGTTCGCTGGTTCACCATAAACAAACGAAGTGCAGTGCTTTGCTCCATAATACACAGCAACAGGTTTTGCAGCCAATTGTGTGCCGTCTCTTTTTCGGTTGTTTATGGTTAATCTCATTATGCCTTGTCACTAAAGGTTCCTTTATTATAAATGACTAGTGGACCTAAGCCCATTTAAAAATGGGCTAGGTCTGTCACTGCGCATGCGCCCGCCGCGCACGCACATTTCCGCCGCGCACACCCGCTGGCCCATCCGCCCCTTCGCCCGTCATCGCTCACGGCGCGTCACTCTCCCTCAATGTCTCTGCGTCCCTGCACATGTGGGACACACACAGGGACATGGGACGCAGAGACAGTAGGGTTTTATTATAGAGGATGAGCATGTTTGGTTTAAATACTTTTTATAAAAGTTTATTATGGTAAAAGCTAGTGATACACCTTAATCATCAATATTCGGTTTGTTTTGTATATAAATGCATAGCAGATTTCAGGGAGCTAATCATATTGACACTTCATGGTTTTTGTACTGTAATACCACTAATTCAGCATTCTTAAAGTATTTGTTGTGCACAATTTAAAAAAAAATACAACTGCGGGTAGAAACAAAGATTAAACAATTCCTACTCTAAATGCTGTTGTGTGATGACATCTAGTGGTCAATATTTCAAATTGCATCAGTTGTAGTCAATGTACACAGGAATAATTTAAATAGCTAAAGGCCATTTAGCTTGATGATTTTTATATCTAATATAGGTTATTTGGAAAGAGAAAGTTCTATATTTTTATGTATTTTAATTTGAATAGCTTACCCTTTTGTTGTAATACAGGATTTTTTTTTATTTTACATTGCAGATACAACTGTGCAATCAGCAGTGCTGAGGATCGCAGTTTATTCCGACGCTTGAAGCTAAATTATGCAGTTTTTGATGAAGGACACATGCTCAAGAACATGAGTGCCATTCGCTATCAGCATCTGATGACTTTAAATGTAAGTTTCATTCTGCAGTCATACATTACGGTAGTGCTTTTGTAACTGCTAGTCTCATGATTAAACATGCTTACCCATTGTTGTACTATCTTTTTCAGTTCAACAAATCTGAACTTGAATGAATATTAAGTGTTACACTGGCCAATAAATTACACACTTTAGACAGCCAATGTTTTCATTTGGCCGGTTCAGATACTGTTCTATAATATGTCAATGCCAAGACAGCTGCCTTACGTTGAAACACTTTCAAGCCACTTCATAAAAATTCATGGGCAATTTAAAGTACTTATATAGGGTTGTGTTTGAACTGACACACAGTTTTGATGTTAACAACTTGACTGAGGAATATATTAAGGCGTAATGAAATAATAACACTGTTGAACTTTGTGTGTTTGCACACCACTTTATATAGTTCTATCTATCTCTCTCCCCCCCCCTCCCCCTCCAGTTAATACCTGCGTGACCAAAGGTAGTTTGTGTGGTTGTTGGATCAGAGCGCTTACAGTCACAAGGTGAAGATATTTTTCTTAATCAGAAATCCCCACTTGCTTGGGCAAGTCTCTTTTATAGTAATGTAATTTATAGAGCCGAACACCGTGAATCCAGCGCAGGAGATTTGGACTCACAGGGAATAACTTCGGCGCCTACAGAAGACGGAGCTGAAGTTACTTTTAAAACGCAGTAATTCGGCTTCCAGCAATTGCTGGAAGCTGAATTATTTCATTCCCCACCATCCATGGCGGCCTGGAGGGGGAATAGTATTTTATTGTTTCCTGCTTTTTCATACGTTTGGTTTTTGAATACTCTTGAGTCGGTATGTTTAGAACTAGAAGCATGAAAAAGCTTTGAACTGAGTTATCATTGGTGGCAATTCTAGTATTTCAGAGTCTGCCTGCAGTTGTTAACTGCCCTACGGACACAATCACACTGGGTCAGAAAACGATTTTCCAACACGGAGGGGGGGGGGGGGGGGGAGTTAAATGTGTAAACTGATTGTATGTTAAGCATAGGATCCGTTTCCACACGCCAATATCAGTCGATGGGAGACCAAAATATGTTCCCAAACAGCAAGATTTTTCCAGAGCCTGCATACTCTGTGGATGTTCATGGAATCTGTGCAAGTTTCTGGGAACAGACCGGTCCATTCTTACTAGGCTGCCTTTCCCCTTTGTTCCAGATATACTTCTGTGTCTTTGGTTCACATTCAAGCCCTCAATGCACAATGACACCACTGCTGGACTCGGGGACAAGTATCGGAGTTTTGGCAGAGGGGTATCATTGCTTTGCAAAAGAGCACCAAGGAGGATTTTCATTAGTTCACTGTGGTGTTGGACCAGTAAGAATCCTCCCTGTTGCTAGCTAGGATTCCCCTTTATCTAGCCAATGGTAGCCCTATGTTTCTGGCGCTTTTCTCCAAGCCCAGCTGTGGCAGGAGATCTCAAATAGTCAGCGGAGGGATAAATGCACAATTGGGAGTAGTGTGAATACACTTACTGGACGCATAGGGTACAGCATATCGGCTCAGGATACGCTGTATGCACCGTTGTGCATCTAGCTTTGTGTGAACCTAGCCTTAGTCTCCTGTTACATAATGTCAGTAAATAGCTAGCTGATTTATCAGCATCGATGTATCAGTGCTTATCTCTATGTTTATTTATGGCTTAATGTAAATCCATTTTAAAGTACCTGGTGAGGAGCTCGACAATCAGTCACTTGCTGCAGCACAGACTTCCATAGCTTCGGCTGCAGTCTTCTTCAAACACTGTCTGTGCCCTTCCGCTTGCATTATTAACAGCCCAATGATAATGTGCCACACAACAATCCCTCCAATAGAGTTTGTTGTTTGTTTTTTTACAACTTTGTAAGTAAGGATTATTTAAGTCAAATAAAAGACCGATTTTAACTTACCTGGGGCTTCTTGCAGCAAACACACTTCTATGCTATGCTATGCTTTGCTGCATTAAAAAAAAAAAATGACATACTTAATGATTTATAACATATATATCTACATATAATTGTGGATCTATAGAGAAGTTTCAGATATATCAGGCGCCTCCACCACAGTATTTTAGTCCACTAACAGTACAATATTTTCCTCAAATGCGATCATTCGATCAGATTTGGGAGGTCATAAATAATTGGGAGGTAATTGATCTCGTATAAGTGTCAGTTAGGACCTTCGCGTCAATTTCTCTCTTCAGATACGATCGTAAAATCCTGTCGACAAAACCGATGCACAAAACCAGAACGATCGACAAAATATAATATTCCAATTTACCATGGAATAATTTCAAGGAAAATTTCTCCACATACTGCCTGATTTTCTTTACAATTCAATCGTAAAAGTCGAATCGAATGAACACTTTTGAGTAAAATATTGTACTGTTAATGGGTGACTTTAAATACACAAGCTGTCATAGATATGTGCCTTATGGATCCATTGATATAACCGACCCCTTCTACAGGGTTTTAAAAGTTGCCCTTCCCTATATTGCAGGCTTTTCAGGGGATTTGAGGTCCTCTTGAATTTTGCACACAGTAATTTGCTGTTTCAGAGATAAATTACTAACTACCCTTCCCTACAGGGTAAGTTTCATCCGAGAGCAGTGGATCATATAGACATTTTTGTCACTCTTAAAACCAACTTGAAACAGATAGTCTTGTAATATTTGTACATCGCTTTAGTGTAAATAAGAAATGCTGTTGATTATGGAGCCCTTCTGTGATGCTAAGCACTGTAAGCTGAATTCCTCACTTTGCGTTCACAGGCCAAGAATCGTCTCCTCCTCACAGGAACACCAGTCCAGAATAACTTGCTAGAGCTGATGTCTCTCTTGAATTTTGTCATGCCGCACATGTTCAGCAGCAGCACCAGTGAAATCAAAAGGATGTTCTCTTCCAAAGCGGTAAGAGTACATTTGTTTTTCTTCATAAAGTAAAGCTGTTTGTTGACTAATAGGGCTAAACAGCATACCACATATACACTTTAGTGTTCGTTTCTGATGATGGTAGGGAACTGTCTTATAGGACTCATTTATGATACAATCTTGATTGTACAATCTTGACACTTTACAATTACTATTCATGAGGCACGTTTAATAACGTGTGCTAGGTTGCGCACTCCCGGCCAGGCAAGCCTGCGGCCCTGCACAGTACTGCTTTGGCTCACACGGGTACAGGTGGACGGATACACCAGTGGTTTTCTTAAATAGGTACTACCTAAAGTATCAATTCAAAGTAGATTCACTCAGTTTACCCTTCTACTATATAGATTTATTTAGATTGTAAAAACAAGATTGCATCATTAATGGGCACCTTATCCACTTGAGGACCATAGGTTTACACCCCCCTAGTGACCAGGCTATTTTTTACAATTTAGGCCACTGCAGCTTTAAAGAGAACCCGAGGTGGGTTCTAAGAATCCAATTAGCATACAGAGGCTGGGTCTGCATATAATACCCAGCCTCTATACCGTCTCCCCCCTGCGCTCTGCTATGCCCCATAAATCAATCGCTGTGCTGGCGACGGCTGTTTACATCTGAAGTGTCAGTCTGTCGCTCCCCCGCCTCCTTCATAGCACCGGTCCCCGCCCAAGTCCCTTCCCTCCCCGCTGATTGGAGAGAAGGGATGCGGGTGGGGACCGGCGCTATGGAAGAGGCGGGGGAGCGGCAGACTGACACTTCACATGTAAACAGCCGGCTGGCGACACGCTGCGTGCCGCCAGCACGGCGATTGATTTATGTGGGACAGCAGAGCGCAGTGGGGGGCTGGGGGGAAACAGTATAGCAACAGAGGCTGGTCATTGTATGCAGAACCAGCCTCTGTATGCTAATTGGATTCTTAGAACCCACCTCGGGTTCTTTTTAAGAAGTTGCTGCAAGGCCGTAGGTATTAGCACACAAATGAACCCACCCATTTTTGCCCACCAACAGAGATTGCTGTGTCACTGCTTTAGTGTTTTATTTATCCTTCCCTCCCACCACCAGCCAATCACAGCGATCGACTCTCATAGACATCAGCCTATGAGAGACGATCGCGCTCTCAGTCTCTCAGTGGGACAGCCGGGTGTCACGGCTGTCCCCAGTACATCGCTTCCATAGATCTCAGCTCTGTACAATTTAAATAGACAGCAGTTTCACCATCTAATAGTCTCCTAGCAGCGATCGCCACTGAGAGACTGATGACGGAGCTGAGACAGCGGTTTCGCCATCTAATAGTTTCCTAGCAGCGATCGCCACTGAGAGACTGATGACGGAGCTGAGCTCCGTCATTCAAGCAGAGATGTGCGTGCATCGTCGCACACGATCTCCTGCAAAACTCCGTCCCAGGACTTCATACCAATTGGCGTGGAGTGGTCAGGAAGGGGTTAAAGGTTTCCTGTAATGCTACGATTTTTAGATAAGATCTTTTAGACTGAAAAAGAAAAGCTCAAAATTTATTTGATTCACGCCACTTAAGAATCCAACTTGCGATCTTAACTCTACTAGTTATGATCATATCTCTGAAAAAAAATCTGGCAAGTGAGATGATGCAAAAGCTCCGGTTCAGTAACTAATACTGTGATTGCACCAGAAGACGCACTTTCTCCCCCAAAGGTGTGTGTAAGAAACTATACATTGGTTGCTATTGGCAACAACACTACACCTATGTTCCGGCACCAGCAACTCCTTAGAGTTGCAATTTACAGGAAGTGTGAGAACTCGACTCTCATCACAGCAACAGCATAGGAGATAGAACTTCTTAGGCGTCCTCAAAGTTTAGGAGTTTATTCAGTCAACAGAAAAGACAGTACATTTCGTTACTTCTTAGCAAAGCAGATTGTTCTGTAGTAAGTCCTTTGCGTTACAGCTCTTGGCCACCTTCCTGGTGAAGGATAACCAGTCTTGGTCTTCTGTCTATCTATACTAAGTTACATCTATACTACGTATATACAGCATACAAAAAAAAAACCAGTGACCCATATGCAATTATTTCTCCTGTGTTTTCACTTGGGTTATATTTCCACAACGCGTCAATAAAATACTTTTAAAGCCACCAGCGAGCAAGAAAATAATTTTGATAGTACTTTTCTGCCTACGTTTGGTACTTTTTCAATTGTAGAGAGCTGAAAAATTATTTTAAATACAAGATGAAAAATTATCTCCCAGGAGAAAAGTGAATTGCATATGGGCCAGTGTGTCTTATGGTCTGAAGGTGTCCTGTGGATTCTGCAGTCGCTTTCTCTTCTGTCCCTGGTGTGGCCTCTGTCCCCCTGCCATGTCCCCTCTGTCCTGGTGTGGCCTGTGTACCTATGCCCATGTCCTTTCTGTCCCCGGCGGCCTATGGCCCCTTGCGCTGTGTCATCCCTGACGGTTTGTGTCCCCCGGCAGCCTCTGTCCTCCAATCGCCTATAGAGGAGGTGGGGGTGCGGCGGTGACTGACAGCCTTAGGTAAACAGCCGGCTAGCGACAATCTGCGTGTCACTAGCCTGGTGTTTTTTTTTTATGGTGACAGCAGAGCCTGGGGGGAGCCTGGAGACAGTCTGTAAGGACACAGAGGCTGCTCGTTGTATACAGCATTAACCAGCAGGCAAAGGAAAAAAAAGTCTGGCACTATAATGTTTATTGTGCAAGGAAATGACACAAAAATGCAGAGTGAACAGCGTCAGCAAGATATGACAATCATACAAAAATGACATTTCAAAAAGGTCATACCAGTAGTGTCTCTGATGGTATCTCGGTGTTGGTGGGAGGCAGCGGTGGTGGGTGCCAGAGGGTGCACGGCCTAAAGACCGTTTTGCGTGGCTTACGCCAAGCTTTTTCCCAAGGTGGATGCACATCCACACAATACGCAACCGCCAATCCAAGAAGCTACCATGCCCAGCCTTTTCGGTGGAAACCACTCCCAAGTTTCCGAATGTAACATTTTTTGGGGCCTTCTCCTTAACATGGGTCTAGTCAAAAAGAATGTATTGCGGTCTTATTGGTCTACGCACCCAATACATTACATGCCCATGTTCTCTGCTGCCATGTCCAGGTCACGATTTGAGAACATCCTGTGCTTCCTGCACTTCATTGCCAATACAACCTGTCCTCTAAGAGGCCACCCTGCTTATGACCGGTTCCACAAAATTCGGCCCCTCCACCTGTCATCTAAATTTGCAGATGCTTATACCCCTGAACAGTCATTTTGAGGCATTTGGTTTCCAGACTACTCTTCACGGTTTTGGGCCCCTAAAATGCCAGGGCAGTATAGGAACCCCACAAGTGACCCCATTTTAGAAAGAAGACACCCCAAGGTATTCCGCTAGGTGTATGATAAGTTCATAGAAGATTTTATTTTTTGTCACAAGTTAGTGGAAAATGACACTTTGTGAAAAAGAACAATAAAAATAAATTTCCGCTAACTTGTGACAAAAAATAAAATCTTCTATGAACTCACCATACTCCTAACGGAATACTTTGGGGTGGCTTCTTTCTAAAATGGGGTCACTTGTGGGGTTCCTAAACTGCCCTGGCATTTTAGGGGCCCTAAACCGTCTGTCTGGAAACCAAATGCCTCAAAATGACCTGTAAAGTCCTAAAGGTACTCATAGGACTTTGGCTCCTTAGCGCACCTAGGCTGCAAAAAAGTGTCACACATGTGGTATCGCCGTACTCAGGAGAAGTAGTATAATGTGTTTTGGGGTGTATTTTTACACATACCCATGCTGGGTGGTAGAAATATCTCTGTAAATGGACAATTGTGTGAAAGAAAAAAAAAATATCAAAAACTCATTTACAGAGATATTTCTCCCACCCTGCATAAGTATGTGTAAAAATACACCCCAAAACACTTTATACTATTTCTCCTGAGTACGGCGATACCACATGTGACACTTTTTTTGCAGCCTAGTTGCGCTAAGGGGCCCAAAGTCCTATCAGCACCTTTAGGCTTTACAGAGGTGCTTACAATTTGGCACCCCCCAAAATGCCAGGACAGTAAACACACCCCACAAATGACCCCATTTATTCACAGAGGGGCATGGTGAGTACGTGGCAGATTTCCTTTTTTTTTTTTTTTTTTTTTTTTCGTCTCAAGTTAGCAGAAATTAACTTTCTTTTTAATTTATATTTTATTTATTTTTTTTGTCACAAAGGGTCATTTTCCGCTAACTTGTGACAAAAAATAAAATCTTCTATGAAATCACCATGCCTCTTAGTGAATACTTTTGGATGTCTTCTTTCCAAAATGGGGTCATTTGGGAGGTATTTATACTATCCCTGAATTCTAGCACCTCATGGAACATGACAGGTGCTCAGAAAAGTCAGAGATGCTTCAAAATGGGACCATAGTTTGTAAACGCTAAAACTTTTACCCAAACCAATAAATATACACTTATTGGATTTTTTTTTATCAGACATGTAGCACAATAAATTTGGACAAAAATGTATATAGAAATTTTACTTTAATTGAAAAATGTCAGCACAGAAAGTTAAAAAAAAATATTTTTTTTTTGACAAAATTCATGTCTTTCTTTGATGAATATAATAAAAAGTAAAAATTACAGCAGCAATCAAATAGCACCAAAAGAAAGCTGTATTCGTGACAAAAAAAGGAGGTGAAATTAATTTAGATAGTAGGTTGTATGACCAAGCAATAAACCGTTAAAGCTGCAGTGGTCTGAATGGAAAAAAGTGTCTGGTCCTTAAGGGTTTTTATGACTGCAGTCCTTAAGTGGTTAATGTTTGCAATACTGTTCCCTTGTGCTTCTCCCTCTTCTTAAACCAGCTTGTGCATTAGAATAGGTAGTGATAATCTGAAACATTTGACAGGTTTTAGACTAGTCCATCTCTTTACGGGGGATCCTAAGTATTTCCATTATTCTTTACAAGAGCACTTTGTGGAAAGGATCTATACAATTATCCTGACCAGCCTTCCTTCTAGTTTCCACACTATTTTGACACTTGGAATGAGCAACTGCCTCTCAGTAAGTGCTTTTAAAAACAGAGAAACCTGAGAATACCTCATGAGGAAATAGACTGGTCAAAAACCTTTCGGATTTTTTTTCTACCTCTTAAGTGACAGCAGCATAGGAGAAAAAAAAAACACATACATGTGTTTTAAATTTTACAATGTTTCACAATAGTCGTCCTTTAATATATATTATTTTCTCGCTTAAGAGAGTGGTTAGGTTTTTGTCATGTATAACTGACAGGCAGGTTTTTTAATATATAAAAGTAACAAAATCATGCAGTTGATAGAGTTCTCTCTACATTAAATACATTGCAGAGAGCCATGCTTCTCTGTGTATCAGAGTATTATGAAAACATAATTAAACAGAGAAAACAGTTGTTCCTCCCTGTTATAAGAACTGTGGCATTTCAAAAGATGCATTCCTGTATTTTCTTTTTAGGATGCTAGGTAATATGTATTTTGAGTAATTGTTCATGTTAATTTGTTCTTTTAGAAGTCTACTGATGAACAAAGCACTTTTGAAAAAGAAAGAATTGCTCATGCCAAAAGGATCATGAAGCCCTTCATTCTCAGAAGAGTTAAAAGTGAGGTATGGTATGCGTTATAATGTGAAACATTGCTAAACAATAGTCCGTGTCCATTTAGAATACAGGTGTCAAACACAAGGTCTGTGGGATGAATGTGGACCTCCTTGCCATTTTCTGTGGTCTTCAAAAGCTTGAAATGAGCATCACTGTAAGCAGTAAAAGGACGACATGTTGCCCTCCCGTCCAGAGGAGCACATCAATGATCGTGTTTCTGGTTGAAAAATTGTCATTTTAAGCTGAGGTACAACAATGACCCTGAGACACCCTAAACAAAATTATCATGAGGCCCTGCGTGAGACATACACACCTTCACCTCCCCCATCACCATATCCCCTCATAGTAATGTAGCAGAGAAGTGTAATATTTACCTTCTCCAGCGATGTGCCTCTTCTATTCTTCCTGGCAGTCACATGCGCTGTTCTTCCATACCTCCCAATCACATGACATGCCTCAGGAGCCAGAAAGACCAGAGGAGCCCGACCCAGTGCCGGAGCAGGTAAATATTAAACTGCTCCACTGCGCTATTCAGTAGAAGGAGGAGCAGTCCCTCCCATGGTCGCTGTAGTTCCCCACTTAGTTTTTAGACTGTTCAATCAATGTTAAATCCTGAGTTAAAAAATTTGGCCTGCATCTTATACTGTTATAGATTTTGGCCCCTTATGTGATTGAGTTTAACGCACCTGATTTAGAACTTGGAAATCCAAACTTATGGCTTATCTTTATGATTATTTCTCACAGGTCCTCAAGCAGCTGCCACCCAAACAAGATCATATTAAGTTTTGCCCATTGTCTGAGAAGCAGCAGCAGCTTTATGATGACCTAATGATTAAACTAAAACGCTCAATCGAGGGAACAGGTAACACATATACAGATAGATTGCAGTGACTACATGCCTTCCATTTGTTAGTAAAATTAAAATCTATTTACTTTTTTCATAGAGAAAAATTCTGAACTATGCAATGTAATGATGCACTTAAGAAAAATGGCCAATCACCCTCTACTACACAGGCAGTACTATACAGCAGAAAAACTGAGAAGCATGTCCAAGCTGATGCTTAAGGTAAATACGTTCACTGGCACCTGTATGTAACCAGCTTGTTTTATTAATAACAATTGTAGATATTCCGCTCACTCTCCTGGATTTAGGTGGTGCTGGACCACGTCCACAAACAGTACAAGGAAGTAGAAGGTCCGCACTTCACCCAAAATGACCAACGACAATCTTTATTAACCTCCTTCGTGTTAACCCAGAGTCAGGCTCTGGATGGAATTCCGCAACTCAGAGTGGTAACCCCGAGTTGGATCCATTGGAGGTGTGGAATGTGCAGGGCTGCTGCAGATCTATCTAGCATTATTATTTTACGGTCTTAAAGAGACTCCGTAACAAAAATTGCATCCTGTTTTTTATCATCCTACAAGTTTCAAAAGCTATTCTAATGTGTTCTAGCTTACTGCAGCACGTTCTACTATCACCATCTCTGAAATAAATCAACTTATCTCTCTCTTGTCAGACTTGTCAGCCTGTGTCTGGAAGGCTGCCAAGTTCTTCAGTGTTGTGGTTCTGTGATGCATCTCCCCCCTCCAGGCCCCTCTCTGCACACTGCCTGTGTATTATTTAGATTAGTGCGGCTTCTCTCTTATCTTTTACAAGCTGGATAAATCCTCCTCTGAGCTGGCTGGGCTTTCACATGCTGAGGAATTACATACAGGCAGAGCTGTCTGCACTCTGCAGGAAGAAACAGCCTGACACTTCAGTGGAAGATAGCTGCAGGGGGAAAGAAACACACAAATGATCTCTTGAGATTCAAAAGGAAGGGTGTATACAGCCTGCTTGTTTATGGATGTATTTTCTATGTGTGGACATACTGTACTGTTTTGGTGGCCATTTTGTTTGTTTATAAACAAACTTTTTAAAACTGTTTTTAACCACTTTTAATGCGGCGATGAGACAGAGGGTAATAGGAGATGTCCCCTAACACACTGGTATGTTTACCTTTGTGCGATTTTAACAATACAGATTCTCTTTAAAGCTTGTGAAAAAATTGCACCACTTTTCGAAAAATAAATTGTAACAAATCCTACCGCCAGCTTTTGGGGAGTGTTGTTGCTGCTTTTATTGGATATGTCCTTAATAAAGATTGTCTACACCTCATACCAGTACTAAGGCTGCATGGTATGACACCCCTACTGCTGCCACTAAAAGGACTCTTTAAGTCCTGGACAATTCCAGTATTTATCTGGTTTGCAATTCCACCTATGCTTTCTCACACCCTTCTCTGCCTTGTTTTTATAACCTGACCTTTGCAGTGCTAAGGCCAGCCAAGTGTCACCTGTGCAGAAGGGAAAGGAGTGGTAGTTGAGCCCATGATCAGATTCTCACCTGACTAGGTGGACTCTCCAATACGTGCCGAAGCTCCATTATAAATGTCAGACTGCATGCAGCAACCTAAAACATGACACAGTTGGCAGGTTAAATTAGAGTTTTTAAAAATGCGATTAACCTTCCCAGCGTTCAATTTCCCCAGGATTTCTGTGCAAACAGTGATAAAATGTATTTTTAAAACTTTTTTTTCCCTGTAACTTGCCAAAATGTGTCAAGCAAGGGTCTAGTATACAGTGCAGGAGAGTATTGATGTGTATGCATGTTTATACTGTTCACAGCATGTTTTTTTGAACGGACATTTCTGTCCATACCGCTAGGGAGGTTAATGGTTAAAAGAAAAATGGCAAAGGACTGTGTGTCTGTTGCACAGAAGTTCCAGTACACAGGTTGCTAGCGTCTATACCTGAAGAGGCATAGAAAGAGGGAAACAGGGACTTAAAGTGAACCTAAACCATTGCAAAGAAAAAGAGTTTCACTTACCTGGGGTTTCTACCAGCACCCTGCAGTCGCCCTGTCCCGCACCGGTCCTCAATGATCCAACAGTCCCCCACCATGATTTAGTTTCATTTCTGCCACTGCGCCTGCGCAGCTCTGGCTGAGCTTCTTTGCATTCCCATCTGCAACAGTGTCCTGCATAGGCGCACTAAGAGAAAATCTCGTACTGTGCCTGCGCAGGACACTCTTGTGGACAAGAATGCGAACGAGGAGGGGCATGGCCAGGGCCGCGCAGGCGCAGTGGCCCGCCTGACTAATCAGTCGGCAGAAATGCCCGCCTGACATGGCTTTCCCCCTGGGGGACAAGAGAGCAATCGGCTCTCATAGGCAGAAGCCTATGACAGCCAATCGCGTGATTGGCCGGCAGAGGAGAGGGAGGGAGGGTAAAGTAAAAAAAAAAAAAAAAATATTTAAAAATAGGACATGAATATTTATAAAAAAAAAATAAACAATGTGGGAACGGTCAGACCCCACCAACAGAGAGCTCTGTTGGTGGGGAGAAAAGGAGGGGGGGATCACTTGTGTGCGGTGTTGTGCGGCTCTGCAGCTTTGCCTTAAAGCTGCAGTGGCCCAATTAAGTAAAAATGGCCTGGTCACTGGGGGGGGGGTGTTAACACTGCAGTCCTCAAGTGGTTAAGGAGTCTCATTTAGAGAATTTCCTAGAAGTGGGAACAGACATGGAGTTGACCCCTCTGAGCTATAGGCATGTGCCGTAACCCTATGTAACCTTCTTGTTGATGCAAATAACAAGCCACTGGTATGTCTCATTTGGATTTGAAAAAAGTGTATTGTGTCCACACTAACCACCTGTAGCTTAGCCAGATGAAACACTCCCCATTATTTGTTATGTTGAAGGAAGCTTTCTGCATCTAGTTATCAAGTAAATAGTCAGTCTAGTAAGATTGTCATTGATCCATTTTGAAGACTTTAAAACTATACATCTGCTAGTGGTATCTGTAGTTAACTTAATTCACAATAACATTTTGCAGGCTGATGAGAAATAATTCCGTGGGTCCATTCAATTATACCTGTGGGAAAGTGTCCCGGGCCAAATAGTGTTCTGAAGAAGTCCTACAATCTGTATATTTTACCTCATCTTTGTCGTTCACCTTACCATGCTGGTATTCAGTGTTATGGCTACGTTTTTAAAAACGTACAATACAAGTAAATTCTTTATGTCCAGCCCTCCATTTCAGTAACAAGTTTTCTAAGAGGGTTGTGGAGTCGGTACAAACTCTGACTTCTCCGTTTTTTTTCACTGACTCCAGGTACCCAAAAATTGCTCCGACTCCACAACCCTGTTTTCTAAGGTCTCGTTTTCACTTGTGCGTGTGTTTAGCAACACAAAGTGTGTGTGACAGGCAGGGACGTCAGAAGAGCATAGACTGATTTTTCCATCCACGTGTTGCAATTCACCACGGAATACCAATGCATGGTTGAATACATTTTTAACGCAAGGCAGTGCGATTACAACAAGTGAATGGAATTGAAACCGCATCGTGGAGAATCTGGTAGCAACTCAGTGCCACGCATTGGGACGGCCACCTGTGCTACACACAGCGCAGAAGTTGAAACAAGGTTTTAGGCTTTGTAGATCTTGTTAAAGGACAACTGAAATGAGAAGAATGTGGAGATTGCCATATTTATTTACTTTCAAACAATGCTAGTTGCCTGGCAGCCCTGATCTACTTGGCCGCAGTAGTGTCTGAATAACAGCAGGAACAAGCATGCAGCTTGGTGCTCACCTCGGACAAAAGGTAAATAAAAACACTCTCCCTGCCACTAGGCACAGTAGCAGCATTTCCCTCATGCTCCTGCGGAAATAGAGCGGACCCAATCAGGCTTGGCTATTTCCACCTTAGCCCAAAAGAAAACCACTACTGCGCCTGCACACACATCGACAAGCCCTTGTCAGTGGATTTTTGGGGGGTCCCGGCACTGGAAAGGTGCCGGGACCCCCTCCCAAGACCAGAGGGGGTAGGGGACCCCAAGACGAGAGGTAGGGGACCAGAGTTCAGCTGTGGGTTTAGAGCAATTGTGAGGGGTGGTAGGCCAGAGTGAAAAGGTGAGTTTTGAGATTAGTGAGTGAGTTTAGTGTCCCCCCCCCCCCCCCCACACACACACACACACACACACACACACACACACACACCTCTGTATGCTATAGAGCTTTGCTGGGGCACAGTGTTTCTAGATGTGATTTTGGCAGAACTATAAGTAGCCTGCAGGGGTCATACTTGCCATTCAGTACGGTATGGTAGTAAGCAGTCTTGGAGTGCTTTGAGAGTGGTGCATGTTGTGGTTTACTCTATGCACACCTTGGCCTTGCCCCACTCTTGATCTTTTTGCTTCATACTTATTTCATGTGTTTGTCACAGAAGCCAAAAGGTGAGCATCAAAGCCAGGCAATTTACTTTTAAAGGGAAATGAAAATGGCAGCCTTTTAATTCATGTTGAGTTCATACTTGTTTTGATGGGGGAACGGTTCCCTGATATCTTTAAGAAGGCAAATGAGTAATTCCAATTGCATTATTGCTCATAGGTCAGGTTAGGGTTGTTTTTTTACTTTTAAGTATGCTTATTTATTAAACTGTGGGTATTAAACTTTACACTCAAGTCTCTACCATAGTCAAGTTTTTCAGTATGATGTTCAAATAAAAACCCAATAAAAACCCAGGAGCAATCTATAGCTTATCAATTCTTCAGGAGTCTGTTGTTGGTAGTCCTTCAGGAGCATGTTGCCCAGATTGTAATGTAGAAGATGTCGTCAAATAGAAGGCAGACTTAACCAAGCATTATCCTTTTCACCCTTATTGTTAGCATATTGATGAAGTATTCCCCTTTATAAAAAGTGGGCACACCCAATTTGCAGAGCAGTTTCCTTGAAAGTCAACCTGTATGCAGTCTCCTCCGCCACACACTGCCTAACCACACAGTGACCTAAAACTGCTTGTGGTGGACAGCATTCAGGTCGACCAAGAGACTGCTCTGACTGTCGTGTTTGCACAGAGTTTGACATAATATAGTTGCATAATCCCTTAACAGAAAGGGATAAACCATCAGCCTCAGACTTGAGACTATCTTTGTTTTATTAATTTTTTAGGCATTACACTTTAGCATTCAGATCACTATTATGGTAGCAAGTAGCAAAAAAAAAAATTTATCTTGCCTCTCTTGCTTTTATGTGGACAGTAGCATAGTAAGTAACACTGTTGCTTTGCAGCACTAAGTTCCGAGGTCCAAACCTCCGCTGGGACACTATTTGCATGGAGTTTGTATGCACAGAAATATTTATTACACATTTTTATATTTCCTAACACTAAAAAAACTCTGGCACAAAATCACAATTAGTGGCAGAAGCACCCACAATTTCCAGGCGGCAAAAATTCCACCTATTGACGCATCGTTTCAGCATGTTATCAGGCGACCACATTTCCCTCTGTTGCCACTAATTGCTGCTTTTATCATTGCCGCCTATGGCAGCACCCTTATTTCTGCTTTGTGCACCCTTTTTTCCTGATTTGGGATGGAATACCTCGCACAGATCTGGCAGTGCAGCTCATGGTCTCTCATCAAACATACCCCTGTTCTGATCACTGTACATTACATCTATCTTCTACATTGCACTGGCTCCCTCTAGTGGCCAGAAGTAGCAACAACACTAATATATTAGACTGACATAGAATAAACAGAGCTGCCAGAAAGCATAAAATACACTAAAAACAGTTTAAAAGCCAGAGGTAGTGGTGGACTTGCCTGCTGCCAGAAAGAATAAAATACACTAAAAACAGTTTAAAAGCCAGAGGTAGTGGTGGACTTGCCTCCCAATGTTGACACAGTGGGTCTAGTTTAGTGTAGAACACATTTTTATTAGAATTTGACTTTTACTTTATTGTGACATGTTTCGCTGGTCCAGCCCGATTCCTCAGGTAATGGGGAGAAACTGAGAAGTCTCTCAAGGCAGAGGCACCCATGCACTGAGACATTTCACATTTATTCCCCTATTGCCCTATAGGTAATGGATATGAAATCCCCTTTATGTTCATCGTAGAATGGTTTACATTTCTACCAGAAATTGCCTAGACCCACATTTGGGGGTTTATTTCAATTCTGTCTGTGACTGTTGTTAATCCATATGTACAGGGATGCCAAATGTTTATTTTCTGTAAACCATTGCTGAAGCAGTGCAGACTTTGTATTTATATGAAGAACTAGATGACCCGAGCATAATCAAATGAAGATGCCTGCCGCCTATGCAGATGCATTAGCTGCTAGAGTACACTGAAGTTCCATTTTACAAGGGTGACCTTTACTTTCTTTTTGAGTGGTTTTTCTGCTTTCCTGCAAGTTAGTTTTATAGTTTATGTTGTTGCAACTTCTTGTAAATTACATTGATGACAAACCTACTCCTTATTTGCCACTAGATGGTAGCAGCATACTTGCCTATATTACAGCAATATGGCATATTGCTGCAAAGATGTACATTGTAAAATGTTCCCTGATAGTCATGTGAAATTCAAAGTATTTTCTAAAAGAAAGCATTTGATATCAAGAAGTTAATTCACACAAAGGAAAATCTGTCTTCCTGCAGCTGCTGGGAATGATTGCACACAATGAGGTCTTGTTTTGTGTGCTGAAAATAACACAAGATGAGGCTTTGCACTTTATTACTAAGCTATGTATGTCTATTACTGATTTTCCCCAGCTTGAACCTACAATGTTATTTCCGGCTTCTCATGACATTGCAGAAATAACCCAGCAGGAGCCAGTCTCTGTACACTGCTTCTGCAGCAAACAATTGATTGTACCAAGTTCATTTAACCTTATAGAGTCAATGGGGAAAGCCTAAGACAGATTTAACAAGCAGAGACCAGCAGTACAGTGCAACAGTTCTTTTGGTACAAGGTAACTACTGTTTTGACCACTGAGGAAGTACAGTGAAATAGCTGAACACATGTAAAACTTTTTAAATTTGAGCCTAAAGTAATAGACAAACGAGAGTGCCAGTGTTGTAGCACATTTTGCAGCCTGTTTGAATCTGTAACACATGTAGTGGAGAGGTGGAGATTAGTGTCAAGCCAGAGGCGAGGTGGAGATTAGTGTCAAGCAGAGGCGAGGTGGAGGTTAGTGTCAAGCAGAGGCGAGATGGAGGTTAGTGTCAAGCAGAGGAGAGAGGAAGGTTAGTGTCAAGCAGAGGAGAGAGGAAGGGTTAGTGTCAAGCAGGGGAGAGAGGAAGGTTAGTGTCCAGCAGGGGTGAGAGGAAGGTTAGTGTCCAGCAGGGGTGAGAGGAAGGTTAGTGTCCAGCAGGGGAGAGAGGAAGGTTAGTGTCAAGCAGGGGAGCGAGGAAGGTTAGTGTCCAGCAGGGGAGCGAGGAAGGTTAGTGTCCAGCAGGGGAGAGAGGAAGGTTAGTGTCCAGCAGAGGAGAGATGAAGGTTAGTGTCCAGCAGAGGAAAGGTGGAGGTTAGTATCAAGCAGAGGAGAGGGAGCAGTTAGTCTTAGGCACAAGAGAGGGGGCAGAGGAGGTGGGGGAGGTGAGTGTTGTGCACAGGGGATAGGGAGGTTAGTGTTAGGCGGAGGAAAGGGTAAAGTTAGTGTTAAACAGAGGAGGAGGAGAAATTAGACCTAGGGCTCATTTTCACTAGGGGCGGTGTGGAGCGATTCCCTGCACATAAATTTAGCCTGGGAACTGCAGCCTATTGAAAACAGCAATTCCTTTAAATCTTGATAGGTTTTTATTTAAAGTCAATACCAAAGATAAACCGTCTTCCTCTCTCCACAAGTTTCTAATTGCAACGTCATATTCCCAGAGGAAAAAATGGGAAAGAACATGATGCAGACTGGACGTTAGGGGCCTATCCATGACGACTATGGCAAGTTGCTCTTCGAAGAGCTGATCAATAAACTACCACTCAAGTTGGGCACAATTAGCCCTGAACCAGCAGCCCTCAATATAAGTAGAGATAAAATACACACTCACTTGAGATTCATAATAATTAATTTACTGATGATTACTAGAAAAGTAATCCCTGAATACTGGACCCTGGAAGAGGTCCCACACATAAATGAAACCATCTATAGGACAGAACACAACCTCATGTGAAATATATGGCAGCTAGAACAAATTCCCTTGCTAATTTTTGGTAAAAAGCGAGGCATGGACAGGGAGATAAATACCTTCTCAGCATTAATGGGAACCTAACAGATTCGAAGAAGGGTGAGCTATATAGGCATGACTCCTAGATATACATGGAGATATTCAGAACAGGACTATCAGTGTTTAAAGTCATTGTATTTCTTAACTACCACTGTACTTTGAGTTAAGGGAAGGAAAGAAATGGGCATAATTGTTCTGTTGTTCATTTTCATGCTGGCTATGTTTTTATATTCAACGCAAAGATCTTTAACAAAAATGTATACATTTATGTATGGGGGGGGGGGGCAACTTATTTCAGTGGTTTTTTTTTTGTTTTTTTTTTTCCTCTCTCTCTTTCTCTCTCTCTCTCTCTCTCTCTCTCTCTCTTTGTATTTATTCTCTTGTATCTCTCTGAGGGCTGGTGCACACCAGAAGAGGTTTTCTGAGCGCTTTGTGATTTTAAAAGCTGCTGCTAATATCATCCCCCATAGCATTGCATTAGCAAGAGCTTTTAGAGTCTCTAGTGTTTAAAAAGCTCTTGTGGTGTACACCGATTATTTAGTTGTTAGAGTCTGAAGTGAATAAAATTACCTTCTTTTACTATTTAGTCCTTTTCAGCAGTATGAGCAAAGATGAATTGCGCATCTGCGCGGCTGAACAATGTATTTAACCCCTCAAAATCCCAGGGCAAAATTCCATGACTTTCCAGGTCATGAATTTTGCTGCCCGGGGGGAGGCAGAGCTTTGCGATGTAGCTCTGCCTCCAGTGCAGTCAATCTCCATAGATCTCCTCCTCTCCCCGCCCCTCTCAGTAAAAGAAGACAGAGGGGCGGGGAGATGTAGAGATCCGCTGAGATTGACTGGAGCAGAGGCAGAGCTACTGCACAAAGCTCTGCCTCCTCCAGGAAGTGCAGGAGGGTTTAGCCCCGGAGATATCGGGGGGGGGGGGGGGGTGTTAAATCACTGTTCAGTTACACGGATGCGGTGATTCATCTTTGCTTATACTGCTGAAGAGTACTAGTTAGTAAAAAGCAAGAAGTAATTTTATTCACTTCAGACTCTCTTTAAGACTTCCTCCGAATTCACATACAGGGGGAAAAAAAACACGCAGCATTTTTTTACATCACACATGCGAATTTTATTTGCTGTGTATGGCGCCGTTACAGGGATTCTGATGCGGCACAAATGGAAGCAGGCCCTTAGGCACAGGAGAGGGAGAGGTTTGTATTAGGCACAGGAGAAGTGAAAAAGTTAGTGTTAGGCACCAGAGAGGTGGAGGTTAATGTTTAGGGCAGAAGAGGTGGAAGTTCCTGTTAGGTACAGAAGAGGTGGAGTTAGTGTTAAGCTGCATACACACGCAAGACTGAGGCAGCCGATAATGACTTCCACAGCCAATAATCTAGCATGTGTACAGCAGCCCCCAACGAACAACCACTACTTGGCCAGCGATCTGCCTGGCGGATCAACTTAGCCAAATGATGGCCGATTGCTTTGTCCACACTGCTCGCCCTGTCCATCGCGTGGCAGCGGCGATCAGAGACCTATCTTCTAGTTCACTGCTCGCCTAGTGTCAACTTCTGCTGATGACGCTATCAGCAGAAGCCGACACTAGGGGAACAGTGAGATAGAGGAGAGGTCTCTTATCACTGCTGGAGCCGATGGATGAGATGAGCCATACTGCTGCTACTTTCATTTATGTACATTTAGCGGAGGACACATGGGGGGACAGAAGGGGGACACAGGAGGACAGAGGGGGTGGAGAATTTTTACAAGATGCTCCTGGACCATGGACGCACCAGGTTTAGTGTATATTCATTTTTTTTTTCCCTCTGGTGAACTGAGTTGTGCTGCCGCTGCTTGCATTTATGCACAGGTAGTGGAGGGGACTGGAGGGAACACAGGAGTGCAGAATGAAACAGGACGATGCTCCTGGACAATGGACGCACCAAGTTTAGTATATACTTTTTTCCCCTGGTTTTTGTCCTCGAAACCTAGGTACGTCTTATAGTCCGCAGTGTCTTATATGCCAAAAAATATGGTGTATACTATACTAGCTCATTCTACTGTTGAAGTAATAATCAGTTCATTACAGTTGAAAAACATAAACTGATCTGCAAGGGTAACTCTCTTCAAGAGGAATGTTCTCGCCAGTTGGTCTAATTGCCAGTTTGAGAAAACACTGCTTGAGCCAACTGCACAATACCCTCTGTGCCAGTTGTCTCTTACCTTAGGAGAGAAGCAGAATAATTCACAGTCCTACCTGAAAATGCTAAAGTTCTGGCTTGTTTCATTTTGGATTTCTCATTGCCATGTTTAAAGAGAACCCAAGGCGGGGTTCTTACATCGCAATCCCCATACAGAGGCTGGGTCTGCCTATAGAGCCCAGCCTCTGTTGCTATTTAGCCTCCCCCAAAGCCCCCCTGCACGCTGCGAGACCCCATAAAACACAGCCGCGCTATGCGGCTATGTTTACCTTACTAATGTCAGTCTCCGCTCTCCCTCGCCTCCTGAATCGCTCCGGTCCCCGTCCGCGTCCCTTCCCTCCAATCAGCGGGGAGGGAAGGGACGTGGACCAGAGCGATTCAGGAGGCGGGGGAGCGGCGAGACTGGCATTAGTGAGGTAAACACAGCGCGCTGCGACACGCTGCGTGTCGACAGCGCGGCTGTGATTAATGGGGTCTCACAGCGTGCAGGGGGGGCTTTGGAAGAAGCTGCATAGCAACAGAGGCTGGGCTCTATAGGCAGACCCAGCCTCTGTATGGGGATTGCGATGTAAGAACCCCGCCTCGGGTTCTCTTTAAAGAGAACCTGAACTGAAAATATAAAGTTAAAATAACCATACGCAGGTCATACTTACCTCCTGTGTAGTCTATTACTCAATCTCTTTCTCCTCTCCTGCGTCCTGTTTGTCCACTGAGATCAATGGAATTCTCCGTCCTCCATTTTAAAAACGGCCATTACCCCATAACCGCTTCATGGTCAGGACACTGTAAGGCCCCGTTTACACTTAATCAGTTGCTCTCAGTTATAACTGAAAGGTCAACTGATTTTCAAAGTAAGTCCCATGTTTTCCTATGGCACCTTTCACACAACGCGTTTTAACTGAAATCTTTTTCACAATGCACTGTGGAGAAGAAAAAAAAATGTGTACCAACTGATTAAGTGTAAACGGGGCCTTAAACTGTAATATCACAAACTTGAGCCATAGGGCAACATGGACATTACCTTGCACATTCAGTTGTAACTGACAGCTGCTGATATATAACTGACAGCAACGGGTATATTTCAGTTCTGACAAAATATTGTCAGAACTGGAAGGGATCACTGTAAGAAGTGAACTTCTGAGAGGAACTGACAGTGAGGTAAGTATGTAATATTCTTTTGCAGGTACATCATGTGTTTATTTTAAATAATTTTTCTCGCTTCAGGTTCCCTTTAAAGTACGGTAGACCTTTTATTAAAACGTCACATTTATTAATTCATGCATTTCTAATACAGGTACTGCTCTTTTGCCATAAATATCTGCTTCCACCAAACCTTGTGAATTTTTGCTCAGGTAAAAAGGTGTTATAACAGCTGCTATCAAAACAGGGTTTAGGTTTTACATCATTATAGGCTGTAGGCAGAACAAGTATTGTATCTTATGTCACACAATCTGTGTTAGCAAAAATAAAATGATAATTAAGACAAAAGTATGAAGACTGGAGTTAAATACATATTGGGAAACCGAGGCTGCACCCTTGCACATATTGTGCTCATATTGAGACACGTTTTTGTAAAATATTAATTCTTACTGATAAGTTTATTTACCTTGAAAAGTTAACTTGAGCAGCCAAGTACAAAGGTAAAACACAATCATGAGAACAGTCATGAGAACAATAATAGCACTCATCCCCTTGCATAAGTATGTATAGCAATAACATGAGCAAGAAGCGATGTGTACAAAATTGCTTTCCTGACAAAAAGTGGTCGAGGTTCAAGTTGGTCTTTAGCTAGCCTATAGCTTAAAATTTCACAGAGCCACATCAACCCAACATGCAGACAGCCTGTTTCAGACTGTCGGTCATCCTCCGTGCATGGCAGGGATCGATATGGCTCTATGGAATAGGCCTTGGAACAGTACAACAGAATAACCAAGCAGCTCGAGGCAAACCACACTAAGCATAGATAGTTATTTTTTTTAGTAGAAGGGTTTTTTGGTCTCTTTTAGTCCCCTATACTTTTCTACTGGTTTTGGGTCACCCCGAGCTGCTTGGTTACTTTGGTACTAGTCCAAGCCCTATCCCATATAGCCATATCAATCCCTGCCATGCACTGAGGAGGACCAACAGTCAGAAATGGGCTTTCTGCACCTTGGGTTGATGTGGCTCTGTAAAAGTTTAAGCTATAGGCTTGCTATACACCAGCAGTTCTGGATGTAAGCCTGGCTTCAGGGGCATAAATACTTCATTTGCATATTCATCAGTGTGCATTGTGGGTGACCTCAGTTACACACTTACATCTGAATTATCGCACTACCTTCCGTTTTAAAAAGTAAACAAATACTATTTTGGGATAAAAGGCATTTATCTCCCCTTCATGGACATAGATGGCAATACAAACTTGATGGAAACAGTGACTCTGAGCTGCAAACACCTTTTTGAGGGGGTTAGCATTTTTCTTATTCTAAGCTTATGAAAAACCATCAGTAAGCAGGTGGTAAATCATTGGTGATTCAGTGGAGTTATTGGTGCAGACATGTGAAGTGTCCTTAGACATTTATATGGATGTCTGCATCTGGGGACACTTTAAACGCCTGAGGTTCTACTAAATCATGTTTAGAAAGACCTTGCTACTAGCAAGAAAAGCAACATTGGGCATCAATTTCCTCATTAGCCATAATCATTTAGTAATCTCAGCGGTCACGTTAATAATTGTTTTTTTTTTTTTTTTTTTTCCTCCCCCCAGTACACTCATAATTATGTAAGCAGCAGATGTCACTTGTTTGCATCCTTGCAGTCATTCTCGCTATTTAATGGTGCCTGTATATAGTGTAATTTGCCATAGCTTCTACTTTCATGTCAAGGACAATGATGTTAGATTTGACTGTAAAGTGGTTTCTCAGCTTTGCCTTGCGGGAATATGACCAGTTCCTTGACGCAGTTTGTTAAAAAAAATCATCTAAAATGACTTATTTTTTAAGCTCTTTAGTGGTGTTTGTGATTTAAGAGCATTAACACATTCAAGGTTAAAAAAAAAGGAAGGGGATCACGTCAAACATTTATTTTCCATTAGCGATATTGAATTATGTGTGTGTACACAAACACACTCACGTACACTTACTGGGATTAGAAAATAGTACCATATTTATGTATAGTTTTATCTGTATATAGTAGTATATACCATCTTAAAAGGTTCAGAGGCACTGTGGTGACATATAGTAGAATGCAGTCAATAATTTAGGATACCTTTTTATGGCAATTTACTTGGTTTCAGTTTAAGAAACAATTCCTATATCTATGTATTGCTGCACATTTAGGCCTCTTTCACAGTGCAATGTTAAAGTGGTACGCTAGACAATGTTTTAACTCAGACTAACACACAGCAATACTAAGTCTGTGCGACATTCACAGTGCACACGTTGCGTTTGTGTGTAACGTGTATCGTTTTTAGAAAGTGCTGCATGCTGTGCGTTATACACGTTATTAGCTGCGTTGGACTGTTTGCACATGCTCAGTAATGACTTGGAAGCATACTTTTCATTGCCTGTATGCTCTACTGTATGCGACGATAACGGGACATGAAGTTGCGTTGCAACTTTTTTGGGGCGTTGCATTGTAATTTGTGTTGCGACTTTAATGTTGCATCAAAACGCAACATCCTACTGTGAAAGTGGACTAAATGTAGCTCTGCCCCTCCCCTCCCCCAAGCATTCTGGAAGACCAGGTCTATTTTATACTGGCTTCAGAACCCGCACTAACCAAGCATTCTGCCTAGATCACCTGACAGGGCCAAAGATGTTGCCACCTGTGACCAATTTCAGAATGTTAATTGGGGTGAGGAAAGATTTTACACTCGGTAAACACTGACTCATTTTTATGAATTAATATTGTAAATAAATAAGCAATATTATTCATTTTGTTGTTTTCATTACAGTCTCTCTTTCATGTCTTTGATCAGAAAAGGGATTTGTACTGTACAATGCAGTATTGTATCAGAACTATTAGTATCAATTTGGGGGTATTTACAATTAAAATAGCATACATATACGGTACTGATTTCACTGTGTATATTTGATTTTAATAGTCATTGGCCTCAATTCGCTAAGCTTATGTCCTGTCTTTAATAACGTTTCTAGCGTTATCACCATGGTGATAAGGTATGTAGTATTAAGGAAACATTTTACCTCAGGCAAACCTTAAGTTAACTCTTCTGTCTTTAAAATAATAGATCATGCTGGAAATAATAAGGCAAGAGTAAACTTGCCACGGCACAGTGAGAGAGTTATCTTATCTCTCCATTCCTTAAAGAGAAACTCCAACATAGAATTGAACTTTATCCCAATCAGTAGCTGATACCCCCTTTTACATGAGAAATATATTCCTTTTCACAAACAGACCATCAGGGGGCGCTGTATGACTGCTATTGTGATGAAACCCCTCCCACAAGAAACTCTGAGGACCGTGGTACTCCTGCAGTTTCCTGTCTGTGAACCTTGTTGCATTGTGGCAAATAGCTGTTTACAGCTGTTTCCAACTGCCAAAAAAGCATGCAGCATCTACATCACCTGCCAACAATAAAAATGTCACCATGTAATAAATTTCATAATGTAAATCGGGGATTTAAAAGATTTTACAATGGGCAAACACTGACTAAATCATTTATATATAATTATTGTAAAAAAAAAGATAGATTCCGACGCGTCCCCGTGGGTGCCCGGATCGATTCCCGCTCGTACCCGCGGGCGGCTTCTTATCTTCCGCTCGTTTCTTCTATTGCCCTGCCCGCCGGTATCGAACGTGGAATCGATCCGGCGGGGTATCAGACACGTCGGAAATTATCATTCGAGCCATCAGCGGCTCGATTGATAAAGAAAAACGCACCGTGTATGCCCAGCATCACTGGAGATGTTACTACAGGCTTTCTCAACCAGGGTTCCCTGGAACCCCAGGGTTCCTTGAGTACTCTGCAGGGGTTCCTTGGCATTTCCCCCCACCGTGGGGGAAGTATAATGGAGCACATTATAATAGGGGGTACTTTAACAAGAAGCACTAAATTGGGGGATAAGGAGGCAGTATAATGAGTGGCACTGTAATAGGGGGTAGTGAAATAAACAGCCAAACCACCTACGTTTGAAGACCATGCCTCATGCAAAATAAATGCAGGGGTTCCTCGAGATCAAGTAATTGTTTGCAGGGGTTCCTTGAGATCCCAGAGTTATTTGCAGGGTTCCTCCAGGGTAGAATGGTTGAGAAAGGCTGTACTACACCTTATCAGTGAAATATTTTTTTAAGTCCCTAAAGCTGGGTACACACAGTGCGATTTTCCGACCCAATTGTTTTTTCCGCTCGATTTTCTCATCTTCGCTCGTTTTTCTTATCTTTTTCCATTCACTTCTATGAGAAATCAGGCGCAGAATCCATCAGGAGTAATATCGGACATGAGGGATTTTATCAATCGGATCCATCTATCGCATGGAAAATCGTACAGTGTGTACCCAGCATAACAAGCAAGAGAAAAAACAAAAAGTGCTTTTTGTTTTTTTTTTGGTTGGGGGGGGGGGGGGGGGGCTCGGGTTTTTCAATGGCTAGGTGAGAAGTGTTATTTTGTAGAGAAGATTAAAAAAAAAAAAAAAAAAAAAGAAACCGGTTACTTGTATTGGAGCCATGCAGTGTAGCCAATTAGTCACAAGCATGACATATATCACTTAGCAAAAGATGTTAGCCTGATCGATATAGAGAAGTTACATAAAGTAAGCCGTTTTAATGGGATTTGCAGGCTTTAAAAGGCTTGTTTTAGCAGTTGTTAGGATTCCAATAGTAAGATGTTTTAAATACAGTGAAACCCCCCTATAAGGATCTGGCCAAGTAGTTTACTATACCAGAATTGGTCAGGCATTGTACATACAAGCATATGGTCGAGACCTGGGGACTGACTTTACTATAGCCATAGGTTTACTGTAAAGAGATTCTACTGTAATTCATTTTAAGTTTCTTGTATAGTATTTGCTTATTGTAAGCTAATCTTGCTGCTTAAATGTACTCTGTGCATGCCACAACTTGTCCAACATGACCAGTTCTGGACTTTTTCTTCTTTGGTTGGCAATGTGGAGTGCTGTGAGTACCTCTATGCCATATAGGGTACATAACTGGAATTGCCTGTACAGTACAGACACTGGGTAAAAGTTTTGCAAATTTTTGCATACAAAAAGGTGGGGAATCATGTGGTTAATGCATATAAACGGAAGTATTCGTTTAACATGTTAATAACCTCGACCGTAAGCATAAAAATAATTATATTGTGTACTTATTTTCTTTTTAAAGGAGCCAACCCATTGCGAAGCCAATCCTGATCTCATCTTTGAAGACATGGAAGTAATGACAGATTTTGAACTACACAGGCTTTGCTCTGAATTTTCAAGCCTAACCACGTATCAACTTGAAAAAGAGTTGTTACTAGATTCTGGGAAATTTAATATGTTGGAGCAATTATTATCAGACTTTAAGAAAAAGGTATATTTGTTGTAAACATGCTGGTTTCAGACCTATAAACCACAAAGCATGTTTGTTTGCCTAATGTTTATGTGAGCCTGTACAAATTAGACTAACAACTCTAGGTATGAGACTACTGGTGGCTGTAATTGTTTTCCTAACTGTGATTATTCGGTGAGATTCCTGCCTCACGGGAAGCATCACAGCAACCACAGTGTTTCTAATTGCCTAAATTGAAGCAGTAAAGAGAATGGCAGTGTGGCAATCACCTTTTGATTAAGAGCATTATTCATAAGAACAGCATCATTACAGTTACACTACTGCATAACTATCTGTTTGGAGACGGATGACCTTTTTGTGTGTCTGTTCTCTGCTTTCTTTCTCATGCTCAAAGTTTTAGTGTATTTACACTGCTCTGATCAGTAATGCAGTATGCTTGCATTACTTGTTTTCCCAAACTGGAATGTCGTCCACGGCATGTACAGTTTGTGTGCAGATCCTTGTTTTGAAAAATGTGCTATTTAAACAGAACCCGAGGTGGATCATTAAAATCTTAACAGGACCCAGAGGCATGTCAGTGTTCTCCCCAGGCTCTTTTAGCCGGGTGCTCCACCCGGCTAGTTTTGGTGAGCACCCGGCTGTCATCGGCTCAACTCCACCTCTACTGTAAGCAGAAATGTGCAGAGAAGCACTGGCCCTGCATTCTTTCATCTCGCCCCACCCGGCTACTTTTTCATGCCACCCGGCTGCAACAAAATTGTGGGGAGAACACTGCATGTCATGTGCATAATGACATGCCTCTGTGTCATTATATCGGCAGCGCCCCTGCGCTCTGCTGTCCCCCCTAAAAAAAAGATCGCCAGGCTAGCGACAATCTGCTTGTCGCTAGCCTGCTTTGTTTACATGAGGCCTGTCAATTAGCCTCCTCTGCATCGCCGACCTCTATACAAACTCCCCTCCCCGCCTCTACTAGCTTCCTCCTTTAGGAAGCCAAGCCGCGACCCAGGAAATACTTCTGGGTTGTGGCTTGGCTTCTGATTGGAGGAAGCTGGCAGTGGGGGGAGTTTGTATAGAGGCGGCAATGCGGAGGAGGCTAATTGACAAGCCTCGTAAACAAAGCAGGCTAGCGACAAGCAGATTGTCGCTAGCCTTGCGATCTTTTTAGGGGGGGGGACAGCAGAGCGTGGGGGGGAGGCAGGTGGCGGCGATATACCGACACAGAGGCATGTCATTATACACATGACATGCATCTGGGTCCTATTAAGATTTTAATAATCCACTTTGGGTTCTCTTTAAATATTATTTCTGTATTGTAAATACAAAGCTACTAACTGGAACACTTTATCTACACCCCATTCCTAAAGTGTAACTAAACTCAATACTTCCTCGCTGCTCTAAAAGATTAGCCACAGCATGATGGCCTTTATGGAAAAAATAAATCTTTACAATTTATGGAAATCCTAAATATAAATCCTGAAGTTTTTTTAATAGGTTTCACATTTGCAGAAGCCACTGAAAGGGTTAAGTTTCAGTGTTTACTATATGGTTAGCAGACTGCAATCTATTCACAGTTGCTGATAAGAACTAATTAGGTTGATTTGGTTAGACAAACCACAGAGAAGTGTTTTTTTTTTTTCAGCAACTATATGTGGAATAAAGATTTCTTATTGTGTGCCGTGCAAGAGTTCGGATATGCTTTAAACTTTCTCACACCACTCTGCACTACCAATCATACAGATGATGGGGCGATACCATAAAATATTTCTGGAATGATTTAATGGGGCTGCAATAAACCATGGCCAGCAGAGATTTCAAGTGAAGTGCATCGCATGGTGCCACTGAATTGGCCTTAAATGGGGACTATAATAATATTGTTATTAATTTGTTTTTGTTTTTTATGAAGTATATAGTGTTTTGTCCTATAAGATACTGCAGTGTCCTCTCATCTGCTATTCCATTAACACGTCTCAGTTTTGCAGGCCATCACGAACACTGCATCTAGACTAATCTGTCATCCTCACTATTCATCATATGCTACTGCAGATCTCTTCACTAACTTCCATTTCCCCACTGAATCAAATTGAGAATTCTGTCTTTTCTATTTAAATCATTTCACAGCTCCAACCTTTCTGACCTCAGACAAAAATATTACCAAACTGTATTCTCTGCTTTTCTAATGACCTATTAAGGTTATCCTCACTCATAACTTCTTCCGATTTATAGCTCCAAAACCTCTCTAGAACTGCTCTTCCTGTAATGTAACTTTGTTAGGGCAAGGTCCTCTTCTCCTATGTGTTTGTAATCATTATACAAGTTTACCATTTCCATCCTCTTGTATCTATTGTACAGCTCTGTTTAATATGTTGGCTCTTTATAAGAGCCAACATAGTAATCAGAGCATCAGATTAAATGACCCTCAGATGAACAGACCTTAATGTTTCTTTTTGTTTTTTGCTCTACAGGGTGATAGAATAGTACTTTTTAGTCAGTTCACTATGATGTTAGATATATTAGAGGTTTTCCTGAAGCATCACCACCACCGTTATGTGCGACTGGATGGGAAGACTCAAATATCAGACAGGTATGAAAAGCTCCAGCATTGTGGGGGCATTGTGTATTGTTTTTGTGGCGGAGGTTGTCCGTTTTTAAAGGCCATCTGAATGCGAAAATACAAACCTCACTGCTAGTTCAGCACTAGCCCACAACTGTTACCACCCTTGTGCGACTGTCATTAGGAAAACCTATTTACACTGAGCAGCTATCACCTCAGCAGTTATGATGATGTCACCTGTCAGGGATCAGGCACTGATTCCCTTGGGCGACATCACTGGGCCGGCCTGCCCACCCGTATGTCAGCTGTGTAGCTGACGATGTGCTGTATAGCTATGGGGGGGGGGGGGCGACAGGACTGACGAGTGGTGCATGCATGATGTCACAAGGGGGATTGGCACGAACAATTAATTCTTCAGGGGGATCGGCGTTGCTGGGGTTGGGTAGATCTGTCCGGCGGATCGCACACGGCTTGGGCATCAGGGGTCATCTGTTTCCATACACACACCTGATTGCTGGCTGAGGTGGTCGTTACCGGCCGCTTCAGCCACTTAAATCAGGCGTGTGTAGGAGGCTTTAGTGAGATAAACTATCACTAGCCCAGCCCAAGGTGTGTTTTTATGTTTTGTTTACATTTAGATTAGTTTGTTACTAAACAATCATATTGGATATTTTTAAATAATTGGATTAATATAAAGTCTATTGTAAAACTGAATGCACATGATTGTATAATAATCTTGTATATGACAGCTTAGAACATTGTGAGTAATCATTTGTAAGATCATTCTGTATGTAGGCATTGATGCAGTCAATCACAATTTAGCTGCTAAATGATTGAATCAGTGGGCTTATAAATCACATTCACTAATGCCAGCTTTATGTGGACCAAACACATTAAGATGCTATTGTGAGAAAAATGATATAATAAAACAATCTCATCTATAGAAAATTAGAGCTACGGTATAATCCTAAGAACCATTATTTAGTTGCCATAATGTCTCCATTGTTACAATCAGACCCCAGTGGATTTGTGGGCGAGTTTAAATGACTGAAATGAAAGTGACATGACAAGAAAAACATTTAAATGTACTGTCCCAGTCCCACTTAGAACTAGGCTGTTTTTGTTTTTTTCATTGTAAAAGTTCAAAAACATCTGAAGTGACAGGGATAAGAAGGCTGTCATATTTATTTCCTTTTAAACAACGCCTTTTGCCTGCCTGTCCTGCTGACCTCTTTTGCTGCAGTAGTGTCTAAATCACACACCTGAAACAAGTATGTGGGTAATCCAGTCAAACTTCAGACAGAACACCTGATCTGCATGCTTTTTCAGGGTCTATGAAAGAAAAAATCAGATGATCAGCCAAGCAACGTACAATGTGCAAAATTTAAAAGGAAATAAATATGTCAGCCACCATAATACTTTCTCTTCAGGTTCCCTTTAAAGGATACATAAGGCAAAAAAATAATGAATTCTTACCTGGGGCTTCTTCCAGCCCCTATAAATCTCTGTCCCTCACCACACTTCTGCTCTCACTGGGTCTTCCACTGTCCCCTCCTTAGTAGCCAGTGGCTTATGCACACATGCCGCTCGCAGTTGTGTTCTGTGCAGGCGCAGTGCTACTGCTAGTGTTGGACTGGGAGGTGGAAAAGCTGGGGAAATCCACTTGCTGGCCAAGCAGCAGTAATCAGGTGTTGCTGCTCACAGTGAAGACTTGCTACAGGTTTCTATTGGGAGTGATAACACAGGGTTACTGCTGCTTGGCCAGCAGGTGGATTTCCTCAGCTTTTTCATCTCCCAGTCCGACACTGGCTACTGCTCCTGTGCAGACTGCTTCCGGCCATAGGAGTGCAACTCTTAGCAGCGCACACATGCTAAGTCGCCGGCTGCTACTGAGGCGATAGCGGAAGACCAAGTGAGAGCAGAACTGCAATGAGGGACACAGAGACTCTAGGGGCTGGAAGAAGCCCCAGGTAAGTAAAGATGAATTAATGGTTTTCGCCTCCTGTATCCTTTAAGAATCTAGGGCTCTAAATGACAGCTTCTCTGTAGTCAAACTGTAGCTAAACGCTCACTGATAACCGACGGTGCGTACATCATTTCAGTTGTGATTGGCCAATTTTATCACTTCCATGTAGTATGAGGGCCAACAGAATTTGAATAAAATTAACAGGTTCAGTTGGTAAGCGTTTTGTAATACGTGGAAGTGGTAAAATTGGCCCTTCATTGGCCAATCAAAATTGGATGTGTGTATGCAACCTAAGTAAGGTTGTAAATCACTTTCTGGCTGAAATAAAAAAAAGCACATATGATGACAAAGGACAGATAAGATCATTAGTTCAAGATTTGTCTTTATGGGCTGAATAATACAAAAAACGCCATAAAGCACCTGGGACAGAAGTGTAAAGGTAAGTTTCAAACTTGAAATACAAAAGAGACTCTGGGATTCCAGAAAAGTCTGATCTAGCAAATCGGGTTATTTTGGCGCGAGTAATAGCAGAACATGATGATGCACGCCCCGCATATCAGTAAATCAGGGCTCTGGCAGGTGCCAGACCCCAAATTACTTCTCCCTCTGCGGCAGAATTGTATTTAACACCACCCTCGAGTTTAGCGGCAGCAGGGAGAGACGTCATTCGGCTTTCTCCGTGCCGAACTGAGCGGCGCCGAGGTGCCATGTACTTCTGATCTAGGAACAGGACTATACATCCAATAGTTTTTCTTCACTTCTGATTTGCTTTAAGCAGCATGACAACCACAAAACAACAATATATTTGCAAAAAATTACAATAATTTTCAACAGTATACGCACCTTCACATTTATCCCTGCTTTTTTGGTTTTTTTTCTCCCTTTTTTTTTTTTTTTTTTTTACACGTGACTTCTCACATTCTGATTTTTCCATGCACAGCAATGAAGGTAATTTACATAAATTTGTATGTCATTAGCTTGACATTCATACATGGATTTTTGCATTTGGAATTCAATGATTTGCATTTCCATAGACTAGAATTGTATGCGATTCACGTGTCCATTCCAGAAAGACATGTAGGCCGTTTTTTATTCTGTAGAAAATTTGGATGTGAAAATTTGCATTACATGCACAAGTGCAATGCTATTGGCGTGCATCATATGAACATGAATTCGAAAAAAACACAATTTGCATACAAATTCTGTCATGTGTGAAGGGGGCATAAGGCTACATCTTAGAAGCTTAAAGGGACTCCGAGCACCTCTCATGGGTATGCCTTTACGACTCTGACCAGTATGTAAAGATGCATACCTTTCTGTAGCTTGTGCTCTCCTCTTTTATTTGATACCTGAATCGCCATTCTACACCAAACAGTTTTCGTTCGATTTCAATTTAAAAATCTGCTGCCATCTTGGCTATGTTATAACTTCTGGGTCACCCCATCTTCTCTGTTAAGGCTCATGCACACGGGGTACGGCCATCGCCGCAACCACGTGGCATGCGCGTGTTGCGGCGACAGGTCGCCCGTGTGTATGACGCGCGAGCCCGAACCGTCGCCCGTTGGGGCTGTCGCCAGGCGATTGACATGTTCAATCGCCGGCTACAGCTGTCGCCGCAACTTCGCCGGAACTGTCGCTAGTCCCACATGTGTATGCGGGCTAGCGACAGCAACCCACACACAGCACACAGAGCTTCCGGCGGGGGGGAGGAACCTCGGCGACAGCTTCCGCCGCATCGCTAATCCCTCTGCTGCCGTGTGGATGCAGAGGGACTTGGAGACGAGCTGTCGCCGAGCTGTCGCGCACACGCTCCCGTGTGCTAGCGACAGCTACAAATGTTGCTCGTGTGTATTTAGCTTTAGAGAAGTGCATCACTGAATGAAGCAGGAAGAGGAAGTGACACGCATGGCCATTGCAAGAGGCTCCTCCAGAGGGGTCATAGCACGACTTTGTTGTAAGTCGTCTGGCTTAAAGGCATGCCCATGAGAGGTGCTCGGAGTCCCTTTAAAGGGAACCAGAGACAAAGCACCCTCATGTATTTTACCATATATATCAGTGGGAAAATTAGAGAACATGCTCTGTTTCATTCTTCACTGCTGAGCTTGCTTTTTTTTATCAGTCCTGATAAAATCCCCTACTGAGCATTCAGTCTGGCTTGCTCAGGAATGATTATAGCTGAGTCTGTCTTTTCTGGTGTCTTTTCAAGCCCAAGCCTGCCCCCTTTTGGCTCTGCTCAGGAATCATTATAGCTGAGTCATTATAGCAAAGCCAGACTGAATGCTCGGTCAGAGAGGGTAGGTGTTTTCTCTAATGTTCCCACTGATATATATGGTAAAATACATGAGGGTGCTTCATCTCTGGTTCACTTTAAGGCTACATTGCAGAAGCCTTACTGAGTTCTGTTTGCTGTTACCCTGCCATATGTGCGGCAACATTGTCAGATGCATTCCTAGCCATGCAGTACTTATTTTAAGGCACTGTATTGACTGAGAAAGCAGGTGGTTACCCGTGAAATGCATTGTCTTGTGTGTTTATCAGTAAATCATATTTTCTACAAGTGTATCCTCATTCTTTAGGCAAATCACCTTACCTTCTAAAATGCTTTAAATTATTCTTTTTTGGTGCACCTCCTTTCCATTTTAAAAATATAGAATTGACAATAGTCATAACGCATGCCTCTTAGTTTTAATGGCAAGAAGTTTTGAATCAGGATGATACCATTTATTGGCTAACTTAGAGATAAATAAACAGTAAACTTTCGGCTAATAATAAGCCTTCGTCGGACTTGGTTCCTGCATAGTTTTAATGGAGTGGAAGTTGTAAGGGTAAGTTATTAACAGCCCCGTCTTACAATACCAGGTTTTCCAAAAGGTTTTAGTTGGATATTAGAAACAAGTATACAGTACAGTATTTATATTGTCTATGTTGCAGGCTTTACTGACCACATATTGATAACATTCCTATTTACCGTATATACTCGCATACAAGCCGAATTTTTGACCCCCAAAAAGGGGGTCAAAAGTTGGGGGGTCGGCTTGTATGCGAGTCTGGTGATGGTGGTCCGAGCCCCCCGCACTGTCACCCCGCGCCCCCCCCCCCCCCCCCCCCCCGCGGCCGCCGCTACCGCTGCAATTACCTGCCCGGCGCCGCTTCTTCTATTCCCCTCCTGTCCGGCTCCGTAAATCACTGCAGCGCTCTTCACGGCGGCTGCAGTAGAGAGAGAGATAGGTTCCCATAGCAACCGCCGCTACAGGAAGCCGCGCTCTTCGCTGCTTCCTGTCTGAGGACAGCAGCCACCGTGAAGAGTGCTGCTGTCCTACGGAGCCAGAGAGGAGGGGAATAGAAGAAGCGGCGCCTGCTAAGGTAAAAGCAGCGGCGGGGGAGAGGGGAGGCGGGGGGGCACTGGGGCACTACCTAGCGATACTGGGGCACTATACTAGCGATACTGGGGCACTATACTAGCGATACTGGGCACTATACTAGCTACACTGGGCACTATACTAGCTATAATGGGCACTATACTAGCTATACTGGGGCACTATACTAGCTACACTGGCATACTAGCTATAATGGGCACTATACGAGCTATAATGGGCACTATACTAGCTATAATGGGCACTATACTAGCTATAATGGGCACTATACTAGCTATAATGGGCACTATACTAGCTATACTGGGGCACTATACTAGCTATACTGGGGCACTATACTAGCTACACTGGGCACTATACTAGCTATAATGGACACTATACTAGCTATACTGGGGCACTATACTAGCTATACTGGGCACTATACTAGCTATACTGGGGCACTATACTAGCTGCACTGGGCACTATACTAGCTATAATGGGCACTATACTAGCTATAATGGGCACTATACTAGCTATACTGGGGCACTATACTAGCTACACTGGGCACTATACTAGCTATAATGGACACTATACTAGCTATACTGGGGCACTATACTAGCTATACTGGGGCACTATACTAGCTATACTGGGGCACTATACTAGCTGTACTGGGGCACTATACTAGCTGTACTGGGGCACTATACTAGCTGTACTGGGGCACTATACTAGCTGTACTGGGGCACTATACTAGCTGTACTGGGCACTATACTAGCGATACTGGGACACACTAGGGGAATAAGGCGGCCAGCATTTCCTACCCCCGGCTTATATGGGGGTCAATCATTTTTTACTGGTTTGTTAAGTAAAAGTGGGGGGGTCGGCTTATATGCGGGTCGGCTTATATGCGAGTATATAGGGTACTTAAGTACTTACCTTTATTAAATCATGTATTCTTTTCTTTTTTGCAGGATACATCTTATAGATGAGTTTAATACGGACATGGATATATTTATATTCCTCTTATCTACTAAAGCGGGTGGTCTTGGGATAAACCTTACCTCAGCAAACATTGTGATCCTTCATGACATAGACTGCAATCCTTACAATGACAAGCAAGCAGAAGATCGGTGCCATAGAGTCGGCCAAACTAAGTAAAGCATTTATAATGTTAGAAAATGTTGACAATACATGTTTTCCTGTACTTATTTAGCCTTTAACAGATCCATCTTTATTGTTGCATATGTTGCTGTAGATGTTAATTTGTAGGTATGACATGTTTTTGTTGCTCTCACCCTGTTCATGTACACATATACCCACTTTATTCCAAACACTGTATAGCAGCTAACTTCTTGTGCAAGCTCTTATCACATGTGTAAATGTAACGTTTACAGAAGTCTGCAACCCACCCTCTGGCTTATGTAAGATGCCTTGTAATTTCCTAGCTGTTGTAATGTGTGTTTGAGGAAGAGGCTGGAAAGTTAGAGGACACAACAGTTTTCTTGCAACTTCTGGGAACTTATTTATGACCTCTTATTAGCAGGCTTTCTTGACCTGGCTAAATCATCCAATACGTGAATGTCCTGCTGGTTTTTGTCCTATTTGTTTGCATATTTAATCTATTACCATTTCTAGGCAGGATTTATGTCATCACTTGTGGACATGCTAGGTTATTAGTGTCTTGTAAGACATAGAAAAAAGTAAGGCCCCTTTCAGACAGGAGGATAAACTGTGCACTTGTTGGGCAATTCAGCGTCCCGTCTGCCTACGAGCGCCATTTGGATGGCAGCATTTGTGTCCCCACGAGTATCAGCGCTTGATACACAGTGGAGTTACCCAGCAACAGAGAACAGCAACATATATGCATGGGGGGCAACTTGTCTACCATTGCTGCCGAGAGCTAACCAGTGCCCTGTTAGTGCAAGGGAGCAGCTGACAGGTGGCTAATTCACCACCTGTCAGCTGCTTATATGAAAGAGCCCTAATAATGTCCAAATTCTGTGGCTAGAGTTATAATTGAATAAGGTATAGTTAGCTTTAGCGTGAAAAACTAAACTGATGTATTTTTGCTTACTTGCTGTTGTTTGGAAAAGCAATGTGTACAGCTTTTCATAAACAGTCATTGACCCTATGCCTCTCACATAAAGCTGGAACACTAGAAGAATTAAAAACAACTAGGTTGCAAAGCTCCTGCTTTTCCATTTGAAATCATGCTCCCTAAGGCCCCTTTTACACTTAATCAGTTGCTTTCAGTTATAACTGAAAGAAAACGGATTTTCAAAGTAATGCCCATGTTTTCCTATGGCACCTTTCACACTTAAAGTGAACCTCTGGACTAAAAATCTACTCAGCAAAACTGAAAAGGATTGGTGTTTCTTTAAGTTTCACAGCATTAGAACTTTGTTTTTCTTACCAAAGCATCATTTTTAGCTGCATTTTTAGCTAAGCTTCACCCATCAAAGAAAACTGCCTGGGCTTTTTTTCCTGATGCTGTCCAAAGCATGATGGAATTTCCTGTTTTTGTTCACGTTGCCTAGCAACTGGGAGGGGTGGTCAGCACACAGGACAGTTGGAACTTGTGTTCTCATGCCCCCTGTAACCTCATTTCAACCAAAAAGATGGCTGCCATCATGAAATCAAACATTTGCCTGTTCTTTTAAAACAGGGTGGGTAAGAGATTATATTACCTATCTATTTTAATTAACATAACTAATGTAACTTAATGACAGTATGTTTGTTTAGGTTGAAGTTCCTCTTTAACGCATTTTAACTGAAACCTTCTTCCCAATGCGCTGCTATGGAAAAAACGTGCACTAACGCACAACAACTGATTAAGTGTAAACGGTCCCTAAGCAGGATGAGTATAGCCCCTCCTTCCTTGTATGTATGTATGTCATAACAGCCATTGTGGTCTGGCTGAAGGCTGTACTTCTCCTGTCCCCAGTGCCAGTACAGACCATTTGGTGTTAGTAGTGCAATTTGTTGCTCCCGGGCAATCTCAGACTAATGGCCCATACTCACGAGGGACTTTTGTCGCCTCAACACGCGGCGCACGCGTGTTGCGGCGACAGGTCGCCCGTGAGTATGGGCCGTCGCGCGCGCGCACCCCGAACTGTCGCCCGTCGCTCATGTCGCCATGCGATTAAAGTTTCAATCGCATGGCGACAGTCGCCGCCGCACCTCCCCCGCAACTGTCGCTAGTCCGCGTGAGTACGCGGACTAGCGACAGCAACCTCCATTGTGGTAAATGGAGCTTCCGGCGGGGGGAGTAGGAACGTCGGCGACAGCTTCCGTCTCGCCGCTGGTCCCTCTTCCGCGTGTGTACGCGGAGGGACCTGGCGAGGAGCTGTCGCCCACACGCTCACGTGTGCTGGCGACAGGCCACTTCTGCAGCCCGTGAGTACGGGCCATAATATATGTGCATGTGTTTCTAGAGTGGTTGAGCCTGACAGTGTCTCAGCGGGAATACCAGGTTTGGAGCATAAGATGTTTGCTTGCTTGCTGAGTGGAATAGGTAGAGTAAGGGACCCTTTCCATAACAGGAAAACCTCATCGCTGGTGTAGTACAGAATGCTATTGCATGCAATCCATTTTGGAAGCTAATGTTCCCTTTCTTCAGCTGCACAATCTTGTAACCGAGTTGTTTTTAATGCTTCTAGTGTTCCAGCTTGGTGTGCGTATCATGAGTGTAGAGGAATTAATGATTGTATGTAAATTGGCCACTTCCCTCAATACCTGCTTTTCCATTTATAATCATGGTCCCTAAGCAGGATTAGCATTGCCCCTCCTTCCTTTTTCATATGCCTGGGATCACAGTTGTGCCTGCAATTTTGCTGGATTTTTAGTAGTTTGTAATTCTGTGTTTGTTCTGCTCTCATGGTCGTGTTTTCCACACTCAATTCGATTTGATTCTATTTTCATGATGTTGGAAAAATCTTTATATTCAAACTAAGGGAATAATCAAACTAAATTATCTAATCGAAAAAAATGTACCATGTATGGACACTATGTGTGACATTAAATGTCTAATTCTCAAAGGCTAATACTGGAGCAAAATTGCCATTTGTCCAGAGCAAAAAATGTAGTTTCTGCTGTTGAATGAAACCATGATTCTGATTGCTTTGTGTGGGCAGCAGTTTGCTTCTGGCTTGATAAAGCTCAGTGTAGTCTGTATCTGGCTAGTCTTGCTGTGCTGGAAGTATTGGGAGTTTAAACTCGTGTATTGCCAGGTAGACACAGCAAGCTTAACATTCCACAGTATGACACTTGTTACAGAGGTGTGCAGGTTCCATCTGTGTACTAGAAAATGGTACCTTCAAGAAGGGTTTGCATTGTATAGCGAGTCCACATAATACAGATAACGACATTACTTTTGTCTTAAAACATTAACAAAATGTGTACTTTAATGATTAGTGAAATCTGAAATGATCACTTTTTCTCCTCTTTTTAAGGGAAGTGAATGTTATCAGGTTAATTGGGAAAGGAACCATTGAGGAGTCCATGTTAAAAATTAGTCAACAGAAACTGCGATTAGAACAGGACATGACCACCGCAGATACAGGTATGTCTGGAAAACATACAATTATTAATCAGCTGCCTAATACACAAAACGTTACAAAAATGTCTTCCCTGATGTGCAAGCTAAAAACTGTATTCAACCAGTAGTAGAACTAAAAATGCAAGATTAACCACTTTATGTCATAGAGTGAAAGGAAGAAATGCACGAGCGTGGACATGAGTGCTACCATGGCACTTTCTGGAGAATAGCAGGACTTGTATAAACGTTCTATTTGCACTATAGTTGCACAAGCAGGTTATTTATAAATGTCCATATTGCAGGAAGTGGTTAATTGTTCACCAAAATGTCAGAACACATCTCTTCAAAAACCTTATAATAAAAAAGTAAAGAACAAGAATGATTTTTGCCTCCGTTTCCCATTTTTTTAAGAGATCTGATAAATTGGGAAAAGGGATGCCCCTCTTAGGGAACAACTGAAGCCAGAGGGATATGAAGGCTGCCATATTTATTTCCTTTTAAAGGACACCTGAATTGAGATGGATATGGAAGTTGCCATATTTATTTCCTTTTAAGCAATACCAGTTGCCTGGCAGTCATGCTGATACTCTGCCTCTTCTTACTTTTTTTTTTTTTTTACAATTATGAATGAGAGCTTTAATTATTAAAGTGGAATATAACCCTGCATTTCAACTTTGCTCTAAAACATTATTTACAGCATATTATATGCAACCAGCATTTTTTTTTTACTAGACCAGCATTGGAAGTGGTGAATGTTACACACTCTGGCTGTTCTCCAGCTCCTGCACAGTCAGAACGTGTGTGTCACATTCCACACTTGTTACATTGTGTTTACTTAAATGTATCTATTTAAACTTCGGATGCGTCTGCATTTCTATCCACGGAACTTTAAAGCTCTGTGTGTAACCCTTCCAATGCTGGTCTAGTAAAAAAAAAAATTGCTGGTTGCATATAATATGCTGTAAATAATGTTTTAGAGCAAAGTTGAAATGCAGGGTTATATTCCGCTTTAATGACGTTCATTTTACATAACAATATCCTTTCCGTAAAAGCATATACCATAACAGGTAAAAGTTTCACTTTTAGGAGCAGTAAAATCCCATATATTTTGGGCAAGTTAACTTTAATGTGCCAAAATAATAAAACTGACTTTAATATAGTCACATACATTGATTTGGTGGCTGGTGTAGCTTTGTATCTATTTTAACTTGTATTATATGCTTTTATTAGGTAAGAAAAACTTACAAACTCTTCAACACTCACTTTGGATAAAGCACAAAATAGATATAGTTTTAAAGTGATCCTGTGGTTGATAAAGTAAATTAAATTGATAATGTATTCTGTTTCATCTTACCACCTTAGTTCTCCCCTTTTTTGGTGGAGTTTGGTAGCAGGTCCACAAAAGTCTGACAAAAATGGGACACCAGTTTTGACTTCTAGTCCCTCCCCTAGCCCATGTGATCCAGGTTTAATGCTCTACACTGGTGCAAAGCCTGGTGCATTATATGGCTGTGAAGCAGGAGCGGTATGGCTAATATGGGAGGGGCATGGCCAGAGTTGGGATGGTGTTGTGGTTAGAAGGGTCTGTGGTCTGGGTGTGAATAGGGTGTTCCTGCACAGAACCTGGAAGTTCATCTAAATTTGGACACCCTCTGGTACTCTAGTGAGCCCCAACTGCAGGTAGTGCTCTTTATTATTTTGTAACCGTAGACCCTGAACAAGCATGCAGCAGATCAGGTGTTTCCTGACAGTATTGTCAGATCTGAGAAGATTAGCTGCTTGCTTGTTCCTGGTGTTATTCAGACACTACTGCAGCAAAATAGACCAGCAGGCCTGCCAGGCAACTGGTATTTAAAAGGAATAAATATGGTAGCCTCCAAATACCTCACTTCAGGTTCTCTTTAAAGTGGATCCGAGATGAACTTTTACTCCTTGCATAATTGTGTTCCTTACATATAGTTTATAGGGCATTCCTCAAGCCAAATACTTGTTTTGTTTTAATACTCTAATTTCCTATAAACTAATCAAGCCACACCCACAGCTTCTCCAGAGTGCCTTGGCGCTTGCAAGGGATTGTGGGATTTCAGTCTGGGCAGGTGAAAAAGGTGTTACTAGCTATAGATTTCAGAGGCAGAGTTTTCACAATCTGAGAGCTGCAGTGCAGATACAGATCAGTTGCCTGTGTAATGGAGGAGATAAGAGTGGAGTTTTCGCAGAATATGCAGATTAGCATGCCTAGATACAGATAAGCTTGCCTGTGTGTGTAATTGTGTAATAGTGACAAGCAGAAAACATGTCTGCTCCCATTGTATCACTGGAAAAAATATTAATATACTGTTGAAGCGGTTTGAAGATAGATTTGCTGTGTAAACTATCTAAACTTTAGATAAGATATATAGACAAGTCACTTGTTATGTTTAGTTTTTCATCTCGGATCCGCTTTAACCACTTCAGCCCTCAGTCGTTTTCACTTTATGCATCCGAGCAATGTTCACCTCCCATTCATTAGCCTATAACTTTATCACTACTTATCACAATGAACTGATCTATATCTTGTTTTTTTTCGCCACCAAATAGGCTTTCTTTGGGTGGAACATTTTGCTAAGAGCTACCTCACTGTAAATGCATTTTAACAGTAAGAATAAGAAAAAACGGAAAAAAATCATTCTTTCTCTGTTTTTGGCCATTATAGTTTTAAAATAATGCCTCCATAATTAAAACCCACCTATTGTATTTGCCCATTTGTCACGGTTATTACATATAATAATATACATATATTGTTATTTGTATGCTAGGCACTGTACATACCCATGTCTATTTCATCATGTCACATGTCACCTCGGGTATCCTTTAACCATTTCAGCCGCGCGGACGTGAGCTTCACGTCTGCAGTGGCAGGTGCTAGAGCCGCAGGGATGCCCTAGTCACTTCCCTGCAGTTTGGGGGGTCTGCAGGCGATCGCGCTGCTGCTGCTAGCAGGGGAGATTGGCTGCAGGGGACAAAAGTCCCCTGTGCCAATCCGAGCATGTCCGCCGAGAATAAACACTGTTTTTGTTCAAAAACAGTGTTTATTCTGTAAATGGAGCCGGTTTCCGCCGCCCGATCGTTAAATTTATGAATGGAAACAATGTTTCCATTCATAACCTCCCCGCCGCCACTGGGATCGGAGGCTTCCGATGGAAGCCTACGTCACTTCCCTGGTTACAATGTAGTGATACATTGTATCCTAATTAGCGTACATTGTACGCTAATGGGATTTTTGCTCAGTAGGGACATCTTGTGGCCAAATAGTAAAACACACCTACACGTTACAATAACCGGGACAAATGGCCAAATAAAATGTGTGGATTTTAATTATGGTAGCATTCATTATTTTAAAACTGTAATGGCTGAAAACTGAAAAATAACTAATTTTTTTCTTATTCCCATTATAATGCATTTAGAATAAAATAATTCTTAGCATAATTTAACACCCAAAGAAAGCCTAATTGGTGGTGGAAAAAACAAGGTATAGATCATTTCGCTGTGATAAGTAGTGATAAAGTTATTGGGGAATGAAAGGGAGAAGAGCTGACAGGTGATAACTCCTCTAGTCCATAAGGTGAAAAATCCCAGCGGGCTGATATGGTTAAGCAATAGCAGTTGCCTGGCTGTCCTGCTGATCCTTTGCCTCTATTACTTTTAGCCATAGACCCTTAACAGTTATTTATTTAAGACGACACACCGTGAATTGGTATGGTAACAGAGCCAATTTGCAGGAACACTTTTAATTGCAGTGTTTGAGAAAGCAATTCTTACAATTGTCAACTAGTAATGATCTTTTTTTTTTTTTCTCTTTCCAGGAGATGAAGGATCCATTCCTCTAGATATGGCAACTTTACTAAAAGCATCCCTTGGTCTTTAACAATAACCGGTGCTTGGCATTTTCTTCCTTAGATACAGTTTCAAGGCAATGCTTTTTATACAGACTTTCTGAATTGTGTACGGTTGTCATTTTTGTATGTATTTCTTATAAGAAATGCAGTAAATTTGTAGCCATTTGGGGTACCCAAGCTGTCTGGTGGCCTATTCCTCACACAGCAGCTGTTACCTGCATTTTCCAAATACAGAACATTCTCAGTAAAGGGAAAGTTGTGTTTCTAACAGCAAATTCACTGGACCTTTAGATTGTCAGTATTTTTGTACTGTTTTCTGTACCTCTAACGCTACATAATGTATGTGTACTGATTTATGTATTATTTTTCAATGTCTTTTCCATTCAGTGCTGTTTCAGTTACATGGACCGGTGGCTTTATATTATTATTTTTTATTTTTATTTTTTCCATTTTCTTTCCTTTCTTTTTTTTTTTTTTTGACTCCGTGAAGAAAGTAAATAAAGATTTGCAAGTGGTTTAGTCTTGTTAAAGTGGCATTTTTTTTAAATAAAATCTCTATCAAAGAAACATACCTGTGTGGTTAGACATTGCTGCCTTACTCGTGCATGTTTGGCAGCATTGCCAAGTGTAGCTCAGGGTTAGTTTTAACAGCAATTAGCGGTAACCCCTGAACTACTCACAGATACTGTTGGGAGGGCTGTGTGCAGCGATCACAGCAGAGCTCTAGTGTCACCCACCTCGCCGGTATCCAGAGGCAGCAGCCAGGCTTTTCCGTGTCCACTCAGGGCCCCATCACTATGCGGAAATTGCCTTCTGTTGCATGACTACAAAGGATGATCCCAGCTTAAAGATGCAGCGTCCCCTGCAGGACAGGGGGAAGACTTCCAGGATGTGACTAGATCCTGGGGAGGTGAGTGATCTAGGCTTCACTGCGCACTCTACATAGGGGATGGGGGGGACACTATCTGATGGCATATACTGAACGGTAGGGGCACCTACTGGCTACATACACTGAAAGCGGTGGACAGTCTCTGGCTGCCTGCACTAGTGGGGGTTCTCTGTCTACCTATCAAAAGGGGGAGAACTTTCTGGCTAGCTAAACTAGGGGAGCACTGCCTGGCTACCTATAAATGGGGGGGGGGGTACACTGCATGAGGGAGGGTAGCACTTTTTGGCTTGCCATAAGGGGAGGATGCACTCTGAGTACCTTTAAACAGGGGGATAACTTTCTGGCTACCTAAACTGGGGGAGCACTGCCTGGCTACCTATAAAGGGGGGTACTCTGCCTAAGGGAGGGTAGCACTTTCTGGCTTGCCATACGGGGGGGCACTCTGGCTGCCTGTAAGGGGGTCACTCTCTGGCTACATCTCTAGCTGCTTATACTCAGGGAAAGAGTTGTACCGCTTTTAGAAATTAAATCTGGAAAGAATCTTATAGCGAAGGCGGTTAAAGTGTGCCCAAATCTAACCTGGGAAGTTTAAATTTAATTAACAATGCTCTTAAACCTAAATAGTCCAACAGACCTGGACTAGGTTTTTATGTTTGTTTGTTTTTTTATATAGCAGGCATAATTTACTAAAGCATCTCCAGTGTGGCGATATAAGTGATCGGAAAACTTAGACTGGATGGTAAAAGTTTACAACTCTCTTCTAAGTCATATTGAGAAAGAAATTAGAAGTTTTTTTGTTTGTTTTTAAATGTAGAACAAAATAGTGGATGCTTCAGTAGCAATCAAACTAATTCACACACCTCAGTGGCAACTTGCTAGTCAAAAGCTTAATCGGGGAGATGTTCATGGTTGCCTTTTTAATTTCCAACCCCTCCCTGTGACTTGAACTTCATGCTGCTACGCCAAGGGCCCTTCTAACCCCTAACTGAGGCCAAGAGTGAAATCCTAGACCAAGATGACATTCCTGGTCGATATCACCTGTCAGACCTCCATAACTAATCTTTCACAAAAACGGGATTTCACTGGGGATTCCTCCTCAAGGTCTCAGACCTCTAAATAAGAGATTGACCTATCTCCCTCTCATTCTAAGAAAAAGCGTATGATATGAGCAATGCCTTGTCATCCCATGTGGCTAGACATTTCAACACGGAGCACAATGGTAGTAGGTCGGGAGTGCATTTTTAAAGACTGGAAAGAGGTCAGTCTAACGTAACGGGAGGTAACAATGATCATGGCCTCCTACAGAAGGAATGTAGGTAGATTCATCATCTGATGGGCAACTAGACTGCCTTGATTGAATGTATGTTAGCTTTGCTATGTTCCTCTAATTTCACTTTAACATGCAGGTAAGTGTCTACTCCTTTTCTTGCTCATCTATTTAAATTAATTTCTTTCCTTGTATTAAATATTTCTCTGCCCGTTGTTTTGCAGAGAAATAGATGTATTGTTATTCACTTAATGCATACATTTTACAGCTGTGCTCATAGCTTTGCATACCCTTGCAGAATTTGATTTCATTCCATTTTCATACAATATGAATGATAACACAAAAACTTTTCTTTCACTCATGGCTAATTTTTTAAAACACACTCCCATTGACTTACATTAAAATTGCACGATTTTACCGCCATTTTATTTTTAGTCAATGGCAGCGGTTTGTAAAAAACCTTTCAGAAAGCTCTGGAGGCTAAAAAGTGCTCAGGAAAGCGCTTATAGACTGTCTGAGCCTTTAAAGAGAACCCAAGGTGGTTTTACTAAAGCTAATAGGGCACAGAGGCAAGTCCTGTGCACAATGACATGCCTCTGTGTCCTTAGTGTGCGCTCCTAGTCCCCCCCTGGGCTCTGCTCTCTCCCCCCCTTGAAAATAGCGACAGGCTAGCGACAATCTGCTTGGCGACAAGCTTGGCTTCCTATCGGAGGAAGTTGAAAGAGGCGGGGAGCAATGCCTATGGAGGAGGTGGGGAAGACAATGCGGGAGGAGACGCAGATTGACCATTGCAAGGTAAATAGCAGGCTAGCGATAAGCAGATTGTCGCTAGCCTACAGCTAATTTCAGAGGAGCCTGGGGGGGGGCACACAAATATCGCAACCCTCGGCATGACGCGGTCGGCTAGAGGTTAAACAATGCAAATTGCCTGGCTGTTCGTACATCAAAAAAGGGCGTGTGCTGTAGCCTAAATTTAATGATATTGTCTAATCATTTTATCGTTTCTTGTAATAAAAATCAGAAAATATTGTTTGACACTGAAAACGATAATATATTTGTAATGTATTGTCTATAACCTTATTTTATCATTTCTTCATGTAATAAAACCAGGCAATATTGTTTATAACAATGAAGAAAAAAGTACATTAGTAATAAATATAGTAAAACATTAGTAAATAATACCAACATTTTACTACAACTACAACAAAACCTAACCCTACTCTCACACAGAACCCTCTCTCTACCTATCCCTAACCCTAAGACCCCCCTGGTGGTATCTAACCCTTAACACTCTCTGGTGGTGCCTAACCCTACAACTCACATTGTTTATCAAATTATTTTTTAAATCCATATAGTTATTTGAGGAGGAATTGTATTTGTGTTTTAGTTGTTAAACTTTCCGAAGATGGAAACGATAACTATGGTAAATATGTTTGTAAATTATTATATAGCAAGTATTTTGTAAACCGTCACGGGGCATTCAAATTTCCCATTGTGCGCCACTTTAAACGATATTTAACATGAGTCAATGGCGGTGCCCTTTTTGTCCACTTGCCTCATGCGCCCACATTTCCTGCTTCTGGCTGTGCTGCTGATCATCTGCCTGTAATACTTTTAGCCTTAAGATGGCCAATAACAATAACATTTTCTGGACAATCAATTACAACGATCTTTCCTACGAATGATTGAAAATAATCATTTGGTACCAGTAATTGACAAACTCCTTACCAATCCGATCACATTAATGAAATAGATTTGAAAACTGGTTTAATTTCATTAATCTGATCTGACTGGTTAGTAGATTTTTGTCCATTAGTAGTCCCAAATGATAATTTCCGATCGTTCATACAAAGAATCGTTCCTAAACAACTGGCAAATCTTATTGTTAGTGGCCACCAGTGATGCTCGGATACCCCTTTTCAAAATTCGGATACGATTCGGATCCGGATACCCAGATATCCGATCCTTCAAGTCTATTCTAACAATATCCTGCACCCAAATTGTATGTTTTGTGCACCCTGAACGGGGAGCCAGTGGGGAATATGTAATCCTAAAGAGCAAAATCGATACACCACTGTCTACTGTACAAATACGCTTTATTTAACATTGCTAATACAAAACCCCTCCGGGTCGGATATCAGAGTTCAAAATTTTCCGATCCAAATGCAAATCTGATATCCGACCACAGTATCCGGGCAAATTCGGATATCCGGATAGAAAAAACGGAAGTGGCCTTTAAATTGCTTTAAAAACGTTTTTAGGGTATATGAGGCATGTAGCATCATTATTTTGTAAAGGGGAACACTAATTGATGATGTGGGGACTTAAAATCCTCCCCCCCCACCAAAAAAAAATATCTGTAAATTAACATCAGGCTTAGGTTCCAGACAGCAGTTGTGCAGCCCAATGTCCAAAGTCCAACCGCACAACTGGGACATGAAAGTTTTCACCCCAGACACCTCCAAAAAATTACGCAGCAATTGTGTTTTGGGTTAAATATAGGTGGTATCAGTGGCCTGTGGCACCCTGGCGGTGGGAGCTGCACAGGCAGCAGGAGCAGGGCAATGCAGCAGCATTGCAAAGGGAGAAACAGAGGTGTGTGCATCTAACCAGTTTCACCTATACCTATAGTTCGGTTCGCCCCATAATGCACATTGAGGGTCAACTTTGACCCTCTACATCACAGTCAGCAGGCCCAGTGTAGCCAATTAGGCTACACTAGCCCCTGGAGCCCCACCCCCCCTTATATAAGGCAGGCAGCGGCGGCCATTACGGTCACTCGTGTGCTGCCTGCGTTAGTGAGAGTAGGGCGAGCTGCTGCAGACTGTCTCTCAGGGAAAGATTAGTTAGGCTTAACTTGTTCCCGTCTGGCTGCATACCTGTGCTGTGAACCCACCACTGCATACCTGTTCTGTGAACCCACCACTGCATACCTGTTCTGTGAACCCACCACTGCATACCTGTGCTGTGAACCCACCACTGCATACCTGTGCTGTGAACCCACCACTGCATACCTGTTCAGTGAACCCACCACTGCATACCTGTGCTGTGAACCCACCACTGCATACCTGTTCTGTGAACCCACCACTGCATACCTGTTCAGTGAACCCACCACTACATACCTGTTCAGTGAACCCACCACTACATACCTGTTCTGTTCAGTGGACCCGCCACTGCATACCTGTTCAGTAAACCCACCACTGCATACCTGTTCAGTGAACCCACCACTGCATACCTGTTTTGTTCAGTGGACCCGCCACTGTATACCTGTTTAGTGAACCCGCCACTGCATACCTGTTGTGTTCAGTGAACCTGCCACTGCATACCTGTTCTGTGAACCCGCCACTGTATACCTGTTCTGTTCAGTGAACCCGCCACTGTATACCTGTACTGTTCAGTGAACCCGCCACTGCATACCTGTTCAGTGAACCCGCCACTGTATACCTGTTCTGTGAACCCACCACTGCATACCTGTTCAGTGAACCCGCCACTGTATACCTGTTCTGTTCAGTGAACCCGCCACTGTATAACTGTTCAGTGAACCCGCCACTGCATACCTGTTGTGTTCAGTGAACCCGCCACTGTATACCTGTACTGTTCAGTGAACCCGCCACTGCATACCTGTTCTGTTCAGTGAACCTGCCACTGTATACCTGTACTGTTCAGTGAACCCGCCACTGCATACCTGTTCTGTGAACCCACCACTGCATACCTGTTCAGTGAACCCACCACTGCATACCTGTTGTGTTCAGTGAACCCGCCACTGCATACCTGTTCTGTTCAGTGGACCCGCCACTGTATACCTGTTTAGTGAACCCGCCACTGCATACCTGTTGTGTTCAGTGAACCCGCCACTGTATACCTGTTCTGTGAACCCACCACTGCATACCTGTTCTGTGAACCCACCACTGCATACCTGTTCAGTGAACCCACCACTGCATACCTGTTCAGTGAACCCGCCACTGCATACCTGTTCTGTTCAGTGGACCCGCCACTGTATACCTGTTTAGTGAACCCGCCACTGCATACCTGTTCTGTGAACCCGCCACTGTATACCTGTTCTGTTCAGTGAACCCGCCACTGTATACCTGTACTGTTCAGTGAACCCGCCACTGCATACCTGTTCAGTGAACCCGCCACTGTATACCTGTACTGTTCAGTGAACCCGCCACTGCATACCTGTTCTGTGAACCCACCACTGCATACCTGTTGTGTTCAGTGAACCTGCCACTGCATACCTGTTCTGTGAACCCGCCACTGTATACCTGTACTGTTCAGTGAACCCGCCACTGTATACCTGTTCTGTTCAGTGAACCCGCCACTGTATACCTGTTCAGTGAACCCGCCACTGCATACCTGTTGTGTTCAGTGAACCCGCCACTGTATACCTGTACTGTTCATTGAACCTGCCACTGCATACCTGTTCTGTTCAGTGAACCCACCGCATCAGTGCGTATACCTGTGCAGTTAAGTGAACCCACCTACCTACGTGAGTGCACGCAGTGTGATATACCACTCCGTGCATACCCGATATGGACAAAACAGGTAGAGGAAGAGGTAGTGCCAGAGCCAGAGGAAGGCCACCCGGCAGGTCTGCGCGAGGTCGTGTAAATGTAATTTCGTGTGGACCTGGCCCACAGTACAGTGCTCGGAAGAAGGCACGTCCCATCACCTCCCAAGATTGTCAGGACGTGGTTGAGTATTTAGCGACACAGAACACCTCATCTTGCTCAGCCACCAGCGCTACTACTAGCACCACTTCCGCTGCATTTGACACTTCGCAAGAATTATTTAGTGTTGAAATCACTGATGCACAGCCATTATTGTTACAGCCAGATGAATTTTCACCAGCTCATATGTCTGCGTTACGCGGCAACACTATGGATGTAACATGTAAGGAGGATGAAGGACCTACTGATGGTGCATGTTTGGATTTTTCTGAGTCAAGCGAAGCTGGGCAGGATGATTACGATGATGACGATGATAGGGATCCTCTGTATGTTCCCAATAGAGGAGATGAAGAGGGGGACAGTTCAGAGGGGGAGTCAGAGAGTAGGAGGAGGAGAGAAGTTGCTGAAAGAAGCTGGGGCAGCTCTTCGTCAGAAACAGCTGGTGGCAGAGTCCGGCACCATGTATCGCCCCCTATGTACAGCCAGCCAACTTGCCCTTCAGCATCAGCTGCTGAGGTCCCCATAGTGCCCACATCCCAGGGTGGCTCAGCGGTGTGGAAATTTTTTAATGTGTGTGCCTCAGATCGGACCAAAGCCATCTGTTCGCTCTGCCAACAAAAATTGAGCCGTGGAAAGGCTAACACTCACGTAGGGACAAGTGCCTTACGAAGGCACCTGGAGAAAAGGCACAAACCGCAATGGGATTGCCACCTGAGCAAAAGCAGCAGCAGCACACAAAAGCAAAGCCACCCTCCTTCTCCTCTTCCTCCATCAGGTGCATTATCTGCTTCTGCCGCTTTCTCCCTTCCACCTTCACAGGCACCCTCCTCCACTCCGCCTCTGCCCTTGAGCGGTTCCTGCTCCTCTGCCCACAGCAGCAGTCAGGTGTCCGTGAAGGAAATGTTTGAGCGGAAGAAGCCAATTTCAGCCAGTCACCCCCTTGCCCGGCGTCTGACAGCTGGCGTGGCGGAACTGTTAGCTCGGCAGCTGTTACCATACCGGCTGGTGGACTCTGAGGCCTTCCGTAAATTTGTGGCCATCGGAACACCGCAGTGGAAGATGCCAGGCCGCACTTATTTTTCGAGAAAGGCCATACCCCAACTGCACCGTGAAGTTGAGAGGCAAGTGGTGTCATCTCTTGCGAAGAGCGTTGGGTCAAGGGTACACCTGACCACGAATGCCTGGTCTGCCAAGCACGGGCAGGGCCGCTACATTACGTACACAGCCCATCGGGTGAACCTGGTGGTGAACGATGGCAAGCAGGGCGCAGCGGACCAAATTGTGACACCTCCACGGCTTGCAGGCAGGCCTCCTGCTACCTCCTCTCCTCCTGCTACATGCTCTTCGCTGTCCTCCTCCTCCTTGGCTGAGTGGCAGTTCTCCTCTCCAGCTACACAGCCCCAGCTCCGCAGGGCCTATGCTGCATGCCAGGTAAGACGGTGTCACGCCATCTTAGACATGTCTTGTCTCAAAGCGGAGAGTCACACTGGAGCAGCTCTCCTGGCTGCTATTAAGAAACAGGTGGATGAGTGGCTGACCCCGCACCACCTGGAGATAGGCAACGTGGTGTGCGACAACGGCAGCAATCTGCTTTCCGCTTTGCATATGGGGAAGCTGACACACATACCCTGCATGGCACATGTCATGAATCTAGTGGTTCAAAGATGTGTGGCAAAGTACCCTGGCTTAGCGGATGTCCTGAAGCAGGCCAGGAAGTTCTGTGGGCATTTGAGGCGGTCTTACACAGCCATGGCACGCTTTGCGGAAATTCAGCGCAAAAACAACATGCCGGTGAGACGCCTCATTTGCGATAGCCCGACTCGCTGGAACTCGACCCTGCTCATGTTCTCCCGCCTGCTAGAACAGAAGAAAGCCGTCACCCACTTCCTCTACAACTACAGTAGAATGAAACAGTCTGGGAAGATGGGGATGTTCTGGCCCGACAACTGGACACTGATGAAAAATGCATGCAGGCTCATGCGGCCGTTTGAGGAGGTGACCAACCTGGTGAGCCGCAGTGAGGGCACCATCAGCGACTTAATTCCCTACGCTTACTTCTTGGAGCGTGCTGTGCGTAGAGTGGCGGATGAAGCTGTGAATGAGCGTGACCAGGAACCGTTACGGCAGGAACAGGCATGGGACCAATTTTCATCAGACCCAGCTGTTTCCTCAACACCTGCGGCAGCACAGAGGGGGGAGGAGGAGGAAGAAGAGAAGTCGTGTGCAGAAGACGAGTCAGACTCAGAGGATGATGAGCAAGGTGTTTCTTTGGGGGAGGAGGAGGAGGGGACAGCGGCAGGAGAACAACCGCAGCAGGCGTCGCAGGGGGCTTGTGCTGCTCAACCTTCCCGTGGTATTGTTCGCGGCTGGGGGGAGGAGGTTGACTTACCTGACGTCACTGAGGAAGAGCAAGAGGAGATGGAGGGTACTGGATCCGACTTTGTGCAGATGTCGTCTTTTATGCTGTCCTGCCTGTTGAGGGACCCCCGTATAAAAAACCTCAAGGGGAATGAGCTGTACTGGGTGGCCACACTACTAGACCCTCGGTACAGGCACAAAGTGGCGGACCTGTTACCAACTCACCGGAAGGTGGAAAGGATGCAGCACATGCAGAACCAGCTGTCAACTATGCTTTACAATGCCTTTAAGGGTGATGTGACAGCACAACGCCAGCAAGGTACCACTGCCACTAATCCTCCTCCCGTGTCCACGCAGTCAAAGACAGGACGCTCCAGCGATCTCATGGTGATGTCGGACATGCGGACGTTCTTTAGTCCAACACCTCGCCGTAGCCCTTCCGGATCCACCCTCCAACGCCTGGAACGGCAGGTAGCCGACTACCTGGCCTTAAGTGTGGATGTAGACACTGCTGTGAACAGCGATGAGGAACCCTTGAACTACTGGGTGCGCAGGCTTGACCTGTGGCCAGAGCTGTCCCAATTTGCCATCCAACTTCTCTCCTGCCCTGCCGCAAGCGTCCTGTCAGAAAGGACCTTCAGCGCAGCTGGAGGCATTGTCACAGAGAAGAGAAGTCACCTAAGTCACAAAAGTGTTAAGTACCTCACCTTTATCAAAATGAATGAGGCATAAATCCCGGAGGGCTGCTGCCCGCCCCAAGACTAAGTCAGTCCCCGCACACACAGCATCTCTGCCTGCACGCCGTGTGACTGGCTGCCTGGCCTGCCCCAAGAAGATTAAGTCGCTCCCAGTCCCTCCACACAGCATGTCTGCCTGCAGGCTGCTTGACTACCTTCTCCACCACCACCAACAGGGTCCGGGACTCCAGGCGGATTGCTGAATTTTTTAGGCCGCTGCTAGCAGCGGCCGCTGTAATAATTTTTCTGGTGCGTGTACATGACTGCCTAATTTTTCTGGCTGCACTGCGGGCAGCTGCAACAACAAAAGAAAAGGCATGTACATGCGCCCATTCCCCTTCGTGATCATTACCTTGCCGTGGTGAAGGGGCTTGCGTATCACAATGAAGCAATGACCGGCGCATAGATGAGTGTCTCGGGGGGCACACAAAAGATAATAAGGTCGTTGCTTCATTGTGGTCAGACCAAATTTGATCAGCTGGACAGTCACTGTTCTGTCATTCAGCTACATCAGCCAGGCGACCATATGGGCTGTAAAGCCACCAAAACATGCACTCTCGCCATGGTGCGCACCAGTCCAGCACGGCCGTCACTACACAAACAGCTGTTTGCGGTGCGTTACACGGTGAGTTTGTTGTGTCAGTGTGAAGCAGTACCTTAATTACACTACCTGATTGATGTATATGTTACGGCCAGAACCCGAAGTCTGGCCACTTCGGGTTCTGGCCGGTCACAACGCGAAGTGGCTGCCTGAAGCGGCCAATACACGAAATGCTGAGTAATTTCGGGCTTTGGCCGGCCAGAACGCATTCTGACTAAATGTGGCCGGCCAAGTCCCAAAGCTCACCTATTTGAAAGTTCTGTCCCCATCACGCTGTCCCCTGTGTTATTGTTCTGCTTCCGGCAGCAGCCCCGCCTGATTCTCTGTGCAGAGAGTCGGGAGGAGGTAATGTTCACATCAAAGCATCGGCTCTTAGAGCCGGCTCAATGAACTTCACACTGCAGCCTGTGGAACCCTGAGAGTCAGAGGAGGTTATGTTCACATCAAAGCATCGGCTCTTAGATTAGAGCCGGCTCATTCCTCAATGAACTTCACACTGCAGCCTGTGGAAACCTGATCCAACCTGCAATCTCCTCACAGATCTGCACACAGCTCTAGCCTCTTTCCTCTCCCGGCCATAGCGCACACTGTTTATCCATTGCTAGGTAATAGCTGCCAGTCAATTAAATGCTGCTCTGATTAAGCCAGACTCTGCAGAGAGGGAAATCCTCACACACATGCTGCAGTTGCACAGCTTTCACAAAGCTGTGAGGGGGGAAACCAGTAACAGACTCTGCCATTCGGAATCATGCTAGAACAGCGTTCCCTCTGAAAGATGGTGTGCACTGTAATCTGACTCTGACTCCACTTTTCTGGGATGCTGTGGACCATTAGCAGCAAGGTGACAAATTATTTTTTTCCCCTTATCACCTCTATGTATCAGTACTGTTACGACCAGACTTCGTGTTCTGGCCGGTCACAACGCAAAGTGGAGATTTGTGAATTTTGGACTTTGGCCGACTGACTTTGGCCGTTTCTAGAACTGGCCGGCCAATGTCAGAAATTTACAGCATTTTGGACTTTGGCCAACGTCAAATCGGCCAGTTCTAGAAACGGCCGGCCAATTCTAGAATTGGCCGATTTCTGGCTTTGGCCGTAACATATACACATGCAAGATGTTTTAAAGCACTTTAGACCTGTCATTTAGCATTCAATGTGATTTCTGCCCTTAAAACGCTGCTTTGCGTCAAATCCAGACTTTTCCTGGGGGACTTTTGGCGTGTATCCCACTCCGCCATGCCCCCCCTCCAGGTGTTAGACCCCTTGAAACATCTTTTCCATCACTTTTGTGGCCAGCATAATTATTTTTTTTTTCAAAGTTCGCATTCCCATTGAAGTCTATTGCGGTTCGCGAACTTTAACGCGAACCGAACCTTCCGCGGAAGTTCGCGAACCCGGTTTCGCGAACCTAAAATCGGAGGTTCGGCCCAACTCTATCCCCCGGCAGTAGTGTTGCACCGGGGGGGTGTGTCTGTGCCCCCCTCCCCCTTTTTTTGGTGTGTTTGCTCCCAGGATGCGCATATGCGTCACAGGTAAGCAATATTCGCAAGGTTAGGGCATCTATCCTTTGGGGGGCAGCATGGATGGTTCTCTCCGGGCGTAAGCCGCGTCTGGGGAGTATACCGTTCATGCGTTCTCGCCCCCCCCCCCCCCCCGTGAGGGGCAGTTGCGGTGCTCCCGGGCAGTGGATGCTTTGTGGGGGCTTTTGCACTGCCCTTCATTTCCTGGGGGTACAAGGAGGCCTACACGCGGCACCCCTGTTGAGATGCAAGTATTTGCGTGGGCCAACTCCTGCAGGAATGTCAGGGAGTTAGCCTTAGATCCTGCACATCTGGTAGGCGATTGCAGTTTGCAACGCTTTTCCATTTTAATTAGACGAGAGTCAGTTAAATTTCAAATTTGAATGAGTCAATAGACTTGAAGCAGCCTCTAACATCTACTAGCACTGACTGCAGTACTAACTAAACAATAGAAGAATCTAGCTAAACAATAGAACAGGTGTGACTAGATTACAGAGAGCAGAATATGTCTTCTACCTGCATGAGACATTTCGTGAGATTCAGACGTTGCTAACGGCCATGGCTGCGATTTATGTACGTCAGAATTGCCACCATTGAAATTGCCCAAATAAACAGGTTTTTGTGACCCTAGGTTATGACCTCTTCGGCCTAGGGGCCCGAAACTCACCAGTTATGATCCCCTTAACAGTTCCTACAATGCTAGAACATTTGCCACTGCTGAGCAATTGCCCTTTGAAAAGATTTGAGATTTTTGAAAGTGAAATAGGGAGCCTAATGGAAGCCTATGACAGAATTCAGCACTTTTGCACCCCTATAATTCTGGTTGGTTATCATCACCCGCCGACTTTAGCAGTTAATAGCAAAGGCCCCTTACATCCTAGCAACACCAAATTTGCAGGATATGTTAAAAAGATAGCAGGAAACAATATTTAACCTCCCTGGCGGTAAGCCCGTGCTGAGCACGGGCTATGCCGCCGGAAGGCACCGCTCAGGCCCCCCTGGGCCGATTTGCATAATTTTTTTTTTTGCTACACACAGCTAGCACTTTGCTAGCTGCATGTGCAATCCGATCGCCGCCGCTACCCGCCGATCCGCCGCTATCCGTCGCGCCGCAGCCCCCCCCCCCCCAGACCCCGTGCGCTGCCTGGCCAATCAGTGCCAGGCAGCGCTGTGGGGTGGATCGGAGTCCCTTTTGATGTCACGACGTCGATGACGTCATCCCGCCCGTCGTAATGGCGATGGGGGAAGCCCTCCAGGAGATCCCGTTCTTTGAACGGGATCTCCTGATCTCCGATCACCGGAGGCGATCGGAGGGGCTGGGGGGATGCCGCTGAGCAGCGGCTATCATGTAGCGAGACATTTTCTACAAGTTTAGGGTTTCTAGCTTTTAAAGCGGCTTTGCTATTAACTGCTAAAGTTGGTGGGCGCTTAGTTTTCCCACGGTCAGAAGGAGTTACTTTAAAATTGATTTTCTCAAAAACTATAAGGTATTTTTGAATTTTTTTCCCCCCTCTTGTAGTCACTGAAAGATCTTAGGTGTTAGACACCTTGAAACATCTTTTCCATCACTTTTGTGGCCAGCATAATTTTTTCTATTTTTCAAAGTTCGCATCCCCTTGAAGTCTATTGCGGTTCGCGAACCGAACCTTCCGCGAAGGTTCGCGACATCTCTATACAATCTATCTACAATACAAAGCAATACAGGTGAATATCAAGTGTTGGAGTGTAAAAACGCTAGCTGTATTGAACAATAAATGCACTTGCACAGACAAAAAGCACTGGAGCAATCTCTCAGTACAGTCAGTCAGTATGTCACAAGCAGGACGAGTGAGGCAACATGGTGCCCGCTATTTATAGAGGGGGGCTTGGCCAGGCTCCCCCTCTGTGATTGGCTGCAGTCAAGAGGGCTGGGAGCCCTCTGATTCGCTTGTGAGGACTCGAGGTGACGTGACGCTATCCGAGCGGATGACGCTATCCGAGCTCGGATAGCTAGGATATCTCTGGATAGCTGATTGCTATCCGAGTGCGCTCGGATAGCACAGCCCGGATAGCTAATACTATTCGAGTTCGGTATTCGAGCTCGGATAGTGAAAAAAGAGCTAGGATATCTGAGTATCTCGGATATCCGAGCTCGGATGAGCATCACTAGTGGCCACCATTAGACCCTGAATAAGCATGCAGATGAGGTTTCTGACTGAAGTCTGACTGGATTAGCAGCATGCTTGTTTCAGGTGCGTGATTCAGATACTACTGATGCCAGAAAAATCAGAATGCAAGACATTTGACAGTGTTTAAAAAGAAATAGACAGGGCAGCCAATATCCCTCTCTCAGTTCAGGTGTCCTTTGAAACTAATTTATGGGGGAGGATACAGTTAAGCAAAGCAGTTAATAAGTATTTGAATGTTGCAGCAAATTGCATTTGTAATTATGTGGTAATGCTGTTTGTGAACTAGGCATATGTGTCTCACGCTCATTCTGGGAATGTCAATGTTCTGGTTACTTTGTTAAAGGGGACTCCGAGCAGTGCAGAAACTATGGAAAGATGCACATCATTTTAAAGCTCTCTTTCTCCTCTTTCCAATGATATATAAACCGTCGCCCTACGCCTTTTAGTTTTTGCTATTTTCGCGATTGAAATTGCCGCGGACGCGATTTCAATTGCGAAAATAGAGAAAACTAAAAGGCGTAGGGCGACGATTTAGGCGTCGCCAGAAAGAGGAGAAAGAGCTTTAAAATGATATCCATCTTTCCATAGTTACTTGTATTACACAGGACGACACTTTCCCCATTGTCAGCAGCTCCATTCAGCAGAAAAAGTCGGCCTGTGTAATACAATGTAACTATAGAAAGATGGATATCATTTTAAAGCTCTCTTTCTCCTCTTTCTGGCGACACCTAAATAGTCACCCTACGCCTTTTAGTTTTCTCTATTTTCGCGATTGAAATCGCGGCCACTGCAATTTCAATCACGAAAATAGCGAAAACTAAAAGGAGTTCCATAGTTTCTGCACTGCTCGGAGTCCCTTTAAATTGAAAGGGCATTACAGTAAATAGAAACCTACAGACCACAACTGCAATCTTTAACTTTTCAGCTTTATTACTCCAACAGAATTTGGTTCGGTATGACAGCTTAGACTTAATTATTGGTATATTAGATATCTGTCACTGGACGCTTCTTTATCCATGCGGCAATTGCAGGGATTTCGTGCACTCTCTTCCTAACTGCCAGCAATTTTGGATAGGCGTTTGCAAAGCCAGGGATGTAGTGTTCAAACATGTCATAGCAGTTGTCCCAGAAAAAGTCGGCCCATGTTACCTAGAAACAGAAAACATGTCATTTAGTTTGAGAATATACATACATCAGGTATTAAACTTTTTGTTAAAGACTTGCAGAGCAATCAAGTAACAATATTACCATACATTGCAATAGGACAGATTCAATGTAGCCATATTCTGGTAACTGCATATATATTAGCTGGCCAATTTTACCACCTCTGTGTAGTAGCTCTCGCACTACGTGGGAGGGCTAAAATTGGCCAATAAAAATTGGATGTGTTCACCCTAGGTGTGGGGGGGGGGGGGGGGGTTAGGATTACGCAGATGGGGTTCGGTTTTGGCAATTATGGGGTGGGGGGTTCAGTTTAGGCGCTTAAATGCTGGGTTTCAAGTGAGAATAGGCCCTGCTATTGTAGGGTATCAGTCATTTATATTACCAATATTTTACTACTAGCGGCACCCCTTGACAGCCAACTCAAGTCGTGCTGCCACAATATACAGTATATCCATAGCTATTCTATATATAACAGCCAAGCATCTGAACCAATATCTGGATCTTGGCTCTATAACAGCTGAGCTCCAGGCACCCTGCCGCAAACTGCTTGGATATCCAGAGTTTGCCTATACTATACTTAAGCCCTGGGCACCCCTGCCACAAACTGTGCCAATATCTGGAGTTCAGCTGTATAATAACCGAACCGGGGCACCCATTAACTAAGGTATTGCTAATATCTGTAGCCAGCCAAGCACCGTGCACCCTTATGCAAACTCTGATATCCAGACTTCGGCTACATAAATAGCTGAACCCCAGTGCCAAATGTAATCACCTGGTGCACAAGAACCACAAATTTAAGTTGCAGCCTATGGCAGTGCCTGCTTTAATCAAAGAGGTGTGTGCCCAAATTAACTGCTTCGCTTCCATGGTGCTGTACAATATAGTATAGGCGGTCCCCTGCTTACAAACTGGTTTCGCGATAGGATGTCGTTTGTTAATTGAAGTGAGAGGGATTTGAAGGTTGCCATATTTATTTTTTTAAAGAGAACCCCAGACGTTTCGTGGGGGGGGGCAGTTGGGACCGTGAGGCATGTTTTCTGCCTCATGACATGTCACCACACCGCCGCTTCTATAGCCCATTCCACCCCCCGAGATTAGCGACAATAGGGAGAGGTATTCCCTGTTTAAAACGCCAGTTCCTGCAGGGTTTCCAGAGATGCCATTGTGCAGCGCCCCCTGCTGCTCCCCGGCACGCTGTGATTGAGAGACGCAGTCTCTCATTCCAGCGTCGTGACCCCATAGGTCACGAAAGTGAAAGTGGGCCAGTGCGGCCCACAGGAGCGGTGGTTTTTGCGGCTACCCGATCTGCTCAGCCCCACGGATCAGGTAGCCTACTTTTTTTTTTTTTTAATCTATGAGCCCACCTCGGCCTCTCTAAGCAATATCAGTTGCCTGGCTATCCTGCTAATCCCCTGCCTCTAATAATTTTAGCTAAATAAATATATCTCTATATCCCTCTCACTACATAATAGAATGTGGATAAGTCATTTACTTTCTGTAAACTCTGGATTTGGGCATACAGTATAGTGTAAACGGCATTTTTGGTTGTTTTCAATGTGACCTTGATTTTCTACTTACAACAGTTCATAGAATACTGTAACATATAGCAAAAATATGTAACAAAACCAGTACTGTATATTTTGTACATGAAGGCATCTTTGTATATATTAAACAATGTAACTTGAGTCATTTGTAACTAAGGTACTGTCTTTGAATGGTATATAGTTATTTAAACAATGATGGGAAAGGACCTGTTTCCACTACACGCAGATTGGATGCAGAATGGATGCAGAAAGACTTCAATGAAAGCCTATGGGCCTGTTTCCACTAAACGTTATTTTTCTGATGCAGATTTTCCCATAGGCATTCATTGGAGTCAGTTTTTCTGCATCCAAGCTGCATGTAGTTGAAACAGGCCCATACAGATGGTACACAAATGAACAGGTTGGCTAATTTAAAGAGGCACTGTAGTGACACAATAAAATGTAGTAAATTATTCAGGATACACACTTTTAAAGTATTTTTTTCTGGCTTCAGCATCAGAAACACTGCAGTACTGCCCTCCCAATGATGTTTAGCCTAGGCTGATTCGCTATGCCCCCTCCCCGCCACGAGCATTCTGGTAGACCAAGTATATTTTGTACTGGCTTCGGGATACTCCATAAACAAACATTCTGCAGAACTTCACCTGATAGGACTAAATATGTCTCCAACTGTGATAAATGTCAGAATCTCAATCAGGGTTAGGAAAGGTTTTGCAATGAGCAAGCACTGACTAAATGATTATTAAATGCTAATTTGTGTAACAAAAAAAAAAAAACTACAGTTACTCTTTAAAATAATGTGTGTTAAGCATAAAAGTGGACATTGTCACCATGACACAGCGGTTTCATTCAGTGCTGAAATCTACCGCTGGCCAGTTGCCAGAGGAAGTGCTTGCTTTGGCTTCGATCACACTTCTACAGCATCAAACACAAAGCACTACTTTCTTTTAAACTTGTATTGCTCCAAGGAATGTTAGTACCCAGAAAAAGAAGTAAATCTTCAGGTAGGCAAATGCTAGTAAATATTGAGGTGGGGTGTTTCATGTTAATGTTGCTGAACAAAGAATGACAGGGGTTCTGCAGTCAATGTGACAAGTGATGCAGGGAGAGAAGAGGTTAACCTGACAGGTGCAAGTTCAATTACACAGAAAGAGTAACTTGCATGGCACAAAATTAGGTAATGTGCAAGGGGTCTGAACTTTTTTCCCTCTCCCCCTATAGGGCTCCCCCTCTTCCTCAGCTCTGCAGATCAGCATTGGGTCCGGGTCTAGAGCCCAAACACGGGGCCCTAGCTGCGATTAATGAAGCAAATCTTTGGCTCGTAACCATTCTGCTGCCCCCCACAAGCTGCACTGCTGCTCTTCAGTTACATTGCAGACCTGCAGATCAGAGCGGCATGTCAACTTGCCTGATTCCAGCACAGGAGTCCTCTCTTCTCTTCTCTGCACTCTCCTGCAGCCCTCTGATCATTCTGCTCTGGCTCTGTCTGTGCCCTGGTTCTGCATCTCACTTGCGTTTGTCTGACATGCAGGAAGACGGGCAGAGATAAAGATCAGAACGATCGGAGAGGACTCCCACGCTGGTATCAGTTGAGTTGTTACACAGACCCGCCTCGCTCATCTGTAGGTCTGAGCCGAAAAGCAGTAGCTCGGCGTCCGAGGCAGTAAAAAAGGGCATGATTCATTATCGCAGCTGGAACCTGTGTGGCAGAGCCACTGTTTGGGCCCCAGACCCATGCAGTGGTACTGGCTGTACCTCCCTGACGGCAGCCCTGATTGTAACATATGAGTATCCTTACATAAGGCTGCATTTCACAGCATTCTATTCAGAAGTTATGAATTTTAAAGGTATTCTAAAATGCATAATGAATTGAGAATGATCATAATCCTATTCAACAAAAAGATCAAGGACTCAACACCGATCTAGGCTTTTTAAATTCATATCAGACACCTTTATAACCATTGAAACACAAAAGAGGGGCGGACAAGCACCAAACAAATAAATGGAACAATGCAGTATACCAAAAGGAGAAAAATACCTAATATCCGCACCACACTGACCAAATTCAAATAATGAAAATCCTTATTGAGAAAATATATATATCATGATATCTATTTTCTCAATAAAGGTTTTCATTATATGAATTTGGTCACTGTGGTGCAGATATTACATAGGTTGAAAATGGGTTAAAAAAAAAAGACATAGGCCCATAGAGTTCAACCACAGAACAAAGTACAACACCAGCCTACTCCCTCACATATCCCTGTTGATCCAAAGGAAGGCAAAAAACCCTTACAAGGTGTGGTTCAATTAGCTCCAAAAGGGAAAAATTCCTTCCCGACTCCAGATGGCAGTCAGATAAAATCCCTGGATCAACATCACTGGGCATTACCTAGTAATTGTAGCCATGGATGTCTTTCAACGCAAGGAAAGGATCTAAGCCCCCTTTAAATGCAGGTATATAATTTGCCATAACTACTTCCTGTGACAATGCATTCCACATCTTAATCACTCTTACTGTACCCTTTCCTAAATAAATGGCTAAAACGGTTTTGCTCCATGCACAGATCATGTCCTCTAGTCCTTTGAGAAGGCCTAGGGACAAAAAGCTCATCCACCAAGTTGTTATATTGCCCTCTGATGTATTTATACATGTTAATTAGATCCCCTCTAAGGCGTCTTTTCTCTAGACTAAATGAACCCAGTTTATCTAACCTTTCTTGGTAAGTGAGTGAGACCTTCCATCCCACGTATCAATTTTGTAGCTCGTCTCTGCACCTGCTCTAAAACTGCAATATCTTTCCTGTAATGTGGTGCCCAGAACTGAATTCCATATTCTAGATAAGCTTGAAAATGGGGGAGAAACCGAGAGCCCAATATGGTGCAGTATGTTAATATGGAGAGGTCTGTTGTGAATAAATGAGATGATTATACTCACAAGGGTGGGTCGCCACAAAGGCAACCACTGGAAAGGCCGGCGGGGAGAATTGTAACCTGACCCCGCTCAGGTTAAAAAGTCGCTCTCTGTAGATAGGAGAAAATGGGGATACACCCCTCCACCAAGGGTGGACTAGATGATATTGAAATATGATAACAGAGGCGCCAAGCAGAATAAAATTAGTTAAAATTGTTAAAAAGGGGGAAGTGGGTGGACTCACCTCCCTTCTGAAAAAAATGGCCGGACAATGGACAGGTTACTTACAGTCTAAAGTAACATTTATTAGTAACTCCAAAAGTGCAACGCGTTTCACGGGTAACAGTCCCGCTTCTTCAGGCAAACGATTATTTGGAGGGTGCTGGGGAAGGGAAACAAAAGGAAAAAAAAAGGGGATTGCCAGAGGAACGCAAATACCAGGCACCCAAAGGTGCACCACAAGTCTACAGCAATAAAATGTGCAATATGCATTTAACAGCAAGATATGCATACAAAATAGACTGAGAACGTGTGCAAATAGCATGTATAAAGTGACAGTGCACATATCCATAATATAAAGGCAGAGTATGAGTCACTCTTAGTAAAATGATAAGACAGTAAAAAAAAGAATTTAAAACAGGGAGAAACAGAGAAAGGTTTAGTTTTTAAAGGAGTGAGTGCAGCAGTATATTATGATAAGGCAAAAAAGGCATAAAAAAAAAAAAAAAAAAAAAAAAGCAGTGTTTCAAGATGAGCAAATGTTCAACTTACTAGAGTTATGAGAAGCAGAGAAAGGTTTCATTTTTGAAGGAGTGAGTGCAGCAGTATATTATGATAAAACAAAAAGGCATACTAAGAAACAGCAGTGTTTAAAGGTGAGCAAATGCTCAACTTACCAAAATCAGGTCATGAACCAGGTAGAGCGCCTCTGTGAGGTGTGGGGTGCTCTGTCTTAAATTTATAAGTGACTGGAATCACCCATATATGCATTTTCTTTACATGTACTTTTTATGTATTCCAAGTGCAACTTTTATTTAACCTTTCTACATTTCCTTTCTCCAGCCTCCGACCCTATAACAAACACCACATCTATTGTTTTTACTTAAGATTTAGGCCACCTCCAATCCTATGCGCTTTTCACCATCCACTACCAACCCATACAAGGTACACTATGGGAGTAAGCATGTTGTTACTTATGCATATCCCAGTCCCTTTGCCTATATCCCTCTCTTTCTCCCCCCCCCCCCTTCCCTTCCCATCCAGCATCATACACATAGGTTTGCATCCTATTCCCACATTGATCACAGTACTGCACCGCCCTACTACCATATGTCATCAGCATGCGACCTCTGTCGCTCCCACTTCCCATCCCCCATTCTGGGTGATTCCAGTCACTTATAAATTTAAGACAGAGCACCCCACACCTCACAGAGGCGCTCTACCTGGTTCATGACCTGATTTTGGTAAGTTGAGCATTTGCTCACCTTTAAACACTGCTGTTTCTTAGTATGCCTTTTTGTTTTATCATAATATACTGCTGCACTCACTCCTTCAAAAATGAAACCTTTCTCTGCTTCTCATAACTCTAGTAAGTTGAACATTTGCTCATCTTGAAACACTGCTTTTTTTTTTTTTTTTTTTTTTTTTTTTTTTTTTTATGCCTTTTTTGCCTTATCATAATATACTGCTGCACTCACTCCTTTAAAAACTAAACCTTTCTCTGTTTCTCCCTGTTTTAAATTCTTTTTTTTACTGTCTTATCATTTTACTAAGAGTGACTCATACTCTGCCTTTATATTATGGATATGTGCACTGTCGCTTTATACATGCTATTTGCACACGTTCTCAGTCTATTTTGTATGCATATCTTGCTGTTAAATGCATATTGCACATTTTATTGCTGTAGACTTGTGGTGCACCTTTGGGTGCCTGGTATTTGCGTTCCTCTGGCAATCCCCTTTTTTTTTCCTTTTGTTTCCCTTCCCCAGCATCCTCCAAATAATTGTTTGCCTGAAGAAGCGGGACTGTTACCCGTGAAACGCGTTGCACTTTTGGAGTTACTAATAAATGTTACTTTAGACTGTAAGTAACCTGTCCATTGTCCGGCCATTTTTTTCAGAAGGGAGGTGAGTCCACCCACTTCCCCCTTTTTAACAATTTTAACTAATTTTATTCTGCTTGGCGCCTCTGTTATCATATTTCAATATATTCTAAATAAGGCCTTACTAGAGAGTTAAACAGGGGCAATATTATGCTAGCATCTCGAGTTTTTATTTTCCTCTTAATGCATCCCTAAATGTTATTAGCTGCAGCTGCAGTGGCTTGGCATTGAATACGATTATTTAACTTGTTGAGTACTCCTAAGTCCTTCTCCAAGTTTGATGTCCCCAACAGTATCCCATTTATTTTGCATTGTGCTAGACCATTGGTACGACCAAAATGCATGACTTTACATTTTTCAACATTGAATTTCATCTGCCATGTATGTGCCCATATATGTGCCCATATAGCCATCCTATCCAGATCCTGTTGCAATATGTCATTATCTTCCTGAGAGTTGATGATTCTGCACAATTTTATATCATCTGCAAAAATAGCAACATTGCTTTCTACTGCATCTACTACTCTTTACAGCAATACAGCGGCCACCGATTACAACATCAGTTACTGAATCTATTTAGCCTAGCTCGGGATTCCCCCCGCTAGAGGCTCCCTTAGCTCACTATCCTATTTGGCTTGGTAAGTTCCTTATGTCTTCACTACTGCTCTCCATTATGTACTGCCATGACAGCGCTCCCCCTGCTGTTAAACTTAGCTTACATGCACTATAATTGTTTTTACCTACTAGTGACCAGCCACCTTTTAACAACTGGATCAGCGCAGCCCATCTGAGCCCAGCGCTCTCTATCAAATGTCCCCCTTTCAAGTGGCTGGCCAATTGTTTTTCGAATCATTTCTGTGTGCATATTTATTGATGTGTGCAGGTGCATGTATTTGTGCTTCTACATGCTATCATAGAATTATTCTATGCTACTAGTTTTGCATATTATTAGTTTACACATATGTGGATGCATATATACATGTATGTACATACTTTTTATTCATGCTTATCTAAGCAGAACACTGTCATTAGTTCAATCCTTTTTAATAATTTATGCAGTGCAGATGTCTGTATATGTGTGTGTATATATATTTGCAAGGTTGAAGCATTTTTATATTATATTTATTTATTAGCATGGTTTTATATATTTATATTGAAATGCTAGATAGACGCATACTCCTAATATTACCGTCTATTTATTAACATAATTCTGGCTGACCAATATCAGTACTTTCATTGAATGGGAATACCACCAATACCACTAACATCTGCGACATAATTTATAATTCAAGATTAATGCTGATAGTAGTTTGAGTTTAAAACTAGATTATGCCATATTACTAATATCGATCTGATGTTTTTGCATGTATGTACTTAGTCGTTACTGGTGTACTGAGGAGTCTCCCTTTGCTGATATAGGCACTGCTATAGGCCTGAGGAAGCGGGCTTAGACCCGCGAAACGCGTCGCCACCTGTGCTACCAATAAAATCTTTTGTTTATGCAAAGATTTGTCGTCATTGAGGTAAGCAACCTCAAACCTTTTTCCGGTTTTAAACTGCTTTTAAACGCTTTTATCTACAACCTGGGCGCCTCCAGGGCCGGTTTAAGCAACAATGGGGCCCCAGGGCAACATAAACCTGGGGGGCCCCCCCAACATTTACCCCGGAACAAAAATCGGCATTAGGGGACCTTTTTTTGCAGCTGGTATAACAGGGTGTGAAGTCCCAATCGGTCGGAGCTCCACATTCTGGCTATCCCAGCCTGCATGGGGGACAAGGGGTTAAAAAGTTTCAGGAGGGGGGACCCCACATAATTTTTTTTAAAAAAAAATTCCCACACTCTGAACATAAATTTTTTTTTGGGAAAATAGGAAAAAATGCCAGGGATCTTCATACAGCCATATTGCGGCTGTATAGCGATCCCTGGCCAAAGCGCTGCGTATAGACCCCCTGGAAACCCCGTCAGGAAATTTATTGCGCTTTCGTTTGATGCATGTAAAATTACACTACCGTTAGGTTTACTACTAAAAGTGACATTTACCGCATTTAAAAGTATACTTTTTTCCTTCGAAACTTTAAAATCGATTTTCTCAAAAACTATAAGGTCTTTTTGAAAAATAGTTTTTTCCTCTTATTCCTAATGATCTCCTTAACATATCCTGCAAATTTAAGGTTTCTAGTATTTAAGGTGGATTTGCTATTAACCATTAAAGTCGGCAGGTTTTTAAATGTGTATTTTTTTTTCCTTTGAAACTTTAAAATCGATTTTCTCAAAAACTATAAGGCCGATTTGAAATTTTTTTTTTACTCTTGTATAGTGTTGGGCGAACAGTGTTCGCCACTGTTCGGGTTCTGCAGAACATCACCCTGTTCGGGTGATGTTCGAGTTCGGCCGAACACCTGACGGTGCTCGGCCAAACCGTTCGGCCATATGGCCGAACTAAGAGCGCATGGCCGAACGTTCCCCGAACGTTCGGCTAGCGCTGTGATTGGCCGAACGGGTCACGTGGTTCGGACCCGAACGCGCTCTGATTGGCCGAACGGTCACGTGGTTCGGGTAAATAAATACCCGAACCACGTCATATCTCCGCCATTTGTCTGTGGGTTTAGCTTTGGGTAGGCAGGCAGGGTAGTTCGCGCTCCAGCCACGCTAGCCAGGGTCCCCCCTGTCATTGTGTCACTGCTGGGAACAGTAGTACACCGCTTGCTCAGCCACACTATATAGCATTCTGTTTACTGCCACTCTGTGTACCTCGCTCAGCCACACTATATAGCATTCTGTTTACTGCCACTCTGTGTCTGCTGGGAATAGTAGTACACCGCTTGCTCAGCCACACTATATAGCATTCTGTTTACTGCCACTCTGTGTACCTCGCTCAGCCACACTATATAGCATTCTGTTTACTGCCACTCTGTGTCTGCTGGGAATAGTGGTACACCGCTCGCTCAGCCACACTATATAGCATTCTGTTCACTGTTCTGTGTCTGCTTGGAATAGTGGTACACCGCTCGCTCAGCCACACTATATAGCATTCTGTTTACTGTTCTGTGTCTGCTGGGAATAGTGGTACACCGCTCGCTCAGCCACACTATATAGCATTCTGTTTACTGTTCTGTGTCTGCTGGGAATAGTGGTACACCGCTCGCTCAGCCACACTATATAGCATTCTGTGCACTGTTCTGTGTCTGCTGGGAATAGTGGTACACCGCTCGCTCAGCCACACTATATAGCATTCTGTTCACTGTTCTGTGTCTGCTGGGAATAGTGGTACACCGCTCGCTCAGCCACACTATATAGCATTCTGTTTACGGTTCTGTGTCTGCTGGGAATAGTGGTACACCGCTCGCTCATCCACACTATATAGCATTCTGTTCACTGTTCTGTGTCTGCTGGGAATAGTGGTACACCGCCCGCTCAGCCACACTATATAGCATTCTGTTCACTGTTCTGTGTCTGCTGGGAATAGTGGTACACCGCTCGCTCAGCCACACTATATAGCATTCTGTTCACTGTTCTGTGTCTGCTGGGAACAGTAGTACACCGCTCGCTCAGCCAGAGTATATAGCATTGTGTTTACTGCCACTCTGTGTACACCGCTCAGCCAGACTATATACCATTGTTTACTGACACTCTGTGTACACCGCTCAGCCAGACTATATACCATTGTTTACTGACACTCTGTGTACACCGCTCAGCCAGACTATATACCATTGTTTACTGAAACTCTGTGTACACCGCTCAGCCAGACTATATACCATTGTTTACTGCCACTCTGATTCTGCTGGGAACAGTAGTACACCGCTCGCTCAGCCAGACTATATACCATTGTTTACTGACACTATATAGCAGACTATATAGCATTGTGTGTACACCGCTCAGCCAGACTATATACCATTGTTTACTGACACTCTGTGTACACCGCTCAGCCAGACTATATACCATTGTTTACTGCCACTCTGATTCTGCTGGGAACAGTAGTACACCGCTCGCTCAGCCAGACTATATACCATTGTTTACTGACACTCTGTGTACACCGCTCAGCCAGACTATATACCATTGTTTACTGCCACTCTGATTCTGCTGGGAACAGTAGTACACCGCTCGCTCAGCCAGACTATATACCATTGTTTACTGACACTATATAGCAGACTATATAGCATTGTGTGTACACCGCTCAGCCAGACTATATACCATTGTTTACTGACACTCTGTGTACACCGCTCAGCCAGACTATATACCATTGTTTACTGCCACTCTGATTCTGCTGGGAACAGTAGTACACCGCTCGCTCAGCCAGACTATATACCATTGTTTACTGACACTCTGTGTACACCGCTCAGCCAGACTATATACCATTGTTTACTGCCACTCTGATTCTGCTGGGAACAGTAGTACACCGCTCGCTCAGCCAGACTATATAGCATTGTGTTTACTGCCACTCTGTGTACACCGCTCAGCCACACTATATAGCATTGCGTACTCTGCCAGTCAGTGTGTATATTGCTGGGATCAGTAATACTCCACTCACCGTCAACCACTATATGAGCTCAACATGAGTTCCCCAGAGACCTCCGCTGTGAGCAGCACTCCCAACAACAGCAACAGCCAACGCCCCACGCAAGCTATAACATCCACCCCAGCAGCCAGTGGTCAGCAGCAGCCCTCCCCGGAGGAGAACGTTGTGTCCATCAGTCCGTCGCCAGAGCGATTAATGAGGGCTGCCATTGAGGAGATGATGGGGCCTGATGTGGAGGAGGAGGTCTGGCTCAGGCCAGCATCCCAAGTTAATGTTGAGGACGATGAGGGGTCTGTGTCTGGGGATGTTGGGGTGGCAGAGGTGGTGGGTGGGTCAGACTCAGGAGAAGAGTTGTATGATGAGGATGATGATCGGGACCATCTGTATGTGCCTCAGAGTCCGACCCCGGAAAACATGTTGTATCGTGTGTTTAGGTACTAAAATCTGCGTTCCCTCCCAGTAGTGTTGGGCGAACAGTGTTTGCCACTGTTCGGGTTCTGCAGAACATCACCCTGTTCGGGGTGACTATATAGCAGACTATATAGCATTGTGTTTAATGCCACTCTGTGTACACGGCTCAGCCACACTATATAGCATTGTGTTTACTTCCACTCTGTGTCTGCTGGGAACAGTAGTACACCGCTCACCCGCCACTGTATAGCATTGTGCTCTGTGTCACTGCTGACAATAGTGGTACACCGCTCACCCACCACTGTATAGCATTTCTGTACTGCCACTGTACTGCTGCCAGTCAGCGTGTACTTTAAGGATAAGTGAAATGAGGAAGAAATCCGGTGAAAGAGGGAGGGGCAAGGGAAGAGGTGTTTCCCCTGACGGTTCACGTACAGGCCACAGGGGAGCACCCAAGAAAACCCACTCAATACTGCCCATGTTGTCCAGGACAACAACCCTCACAGATCCAAAAGAACAGGACCAGATAATTACTTGGATGACCTCTCAAGCGTCCAGCAGTGGGTTAAGCAGCACCAGCACATCACGCACGAGGTCCGAGTCCTCAGCCAGTTAAAGTCTGGGCTTTCTTTGAAGACTGCACTGAGGATGTTACCATGGCGATTTGCAAGGTGTGCAAGACCCGCCTGAGCAGGGGGAAAAGTATTAACAACCTCTCCACCACCAGCATGAGCCGCCACATTCTATCCAAACATCCCACTCTGTGGGCAAACGCGGCAGGACAGGGTACCACCAGCAACACTGCCTCCCTTGGGTTCACCAGACTCACCACCAGACCCGCCTCAGCAGCAGCAGTAGCCCAGCCATTGCGTGGTTCACAACATTCACAAACATCAGACGATGCTGACACTGTCACTTTCCGGACTAGTGCTCTTGAGGTCTCCCAGTGTTCATCAAACACAACAACCAACAGCCCTTCGGTGTGCAGCGCTACGGTTGAGTTGTCTGTCTCTGAGATGTTTGAGCACAAGAGGAAATTGCCAGCAAATGACCCCCGGGCCGTGGCAGTAACAGCCAGCCAGCATAGCCAAGCTTCTGGCCTGCGAAATGCTGCCATATCGAGTGGTGGAGACAAACAGCTTCAAGGGCATGATGTCAGTGGCCATCCCACGTTACGTTGTTCCCAGCCGCTACCACTTTGCGCGCTCTGCAGTGCCTGAGTTGCATGAGCACGTGGTCAGCTAAATAACCCGAAGCTTGAAGAATGCCGTTGCCTGCAAGGTTCACCTCACCACTGACACCTGGACGAGTGCGTTCGGCCAGGGTCGATACATCTCCCTTACCGCGCACTGGGTGAACCTTGTGGAGCCTGGCAGCGATTCCTCACCTGCTACGGCGCGGGTGTTGCCCACGCCGCAAACAGCTGGATAACAACAGCAGCACCTACCTCTCTGACTCCTTCTCCTCCAACGCATCTCAAAGCTGTACCTCATCCGGAAATGCTAACCCAGCACCAGCAGCAGTAGGATCGTGGAAGCAGTGCAGCACAGCTGTTGGCATGCGTCAGCAAGCGTTGCTGAAGCTGATCTGCCTTGGGGATAAGCAGCACACAGGGGAGGAAATTTGGAGGGGAATAAAGGAACAGACGGATTTGTGGCTGGCACCGCTGGACCTGAAACCGGGCATGAAGCTAGACACCTGGCACGAACTGGCAATGTACGCAATAGAGGTGCTGGCTTGCCCGGCAGCCAGCGTTATGTCGGAACGCTGTTTCAGTGCTGCCGGAGGCATCATCACAGATCGGCGTATCCGCCTCTCCACAGAAAATGCAGACCGTCTGACTCAAATTAAAATGAATCAATCCTGGATTGGAAACGACTACGCAACACTCCTGGACCCCAACCAAGTAACATGACCGATGAACATCTGGGATGGTTTAGCGTTTCCGGTCCCTGTTTATTGAACCTCTCATCTGTATTACATTTATGACTGCATGGCGGCAAAAAGCATTGCTGCTATATCCGCACGCTTTTTGTCCTCATGCAAGGCCTGGGTTGTTGTGTCTCACAAAGCGTGGCCTTCTCCTCCTGCGCCTCCTCCTGTTCCATCACGTGTGCTGCTGCTGCTGCTGCTGCTGCTGCTGCTGCTGGGTTACCGTTGCCGGTCCCTGTTTATGGAACCTCTTATCTTTATTACATTTATGACTACATGGCGGTACAAAGCATGCTATCCGCACGCTTTTTGTCCTCATGCAAGGCCTGGGTTGTTGTGTCTCACAAAGCGTGGCCTTCTCCTCCTGCGCCTCCTCCTGTTCCATCACGTGTGCTGCTGCTGCTGCTGCTGCTGCTGGGTTACCGTTGCCGGTCCCTGTTTATGGAACCTCTTATCTTTATTACATTTATGACTACATGGCGGTACAAAGCATGCTATCCGCACGCTTTTTGTCCTCATGCAAGGCCTGGGTTGTTGTGTCTCACAAAGCGTGGCCTTCTCCTCCTGCGCCTCCTCCTGTTCCATCACGTGTGCTGCTGCTGCTGCTGGGTTAGCGTTGCCGCGTGGTCCCTATTTATTGAACCTCTTATCTTTATTACATTTATGACTACATGGCGGTACAAAGCATGCTATCCGCACGCTTTTTGTCCTCATGCAAGGCCTGGGTTGTTGTGTCTCACAAAGCGTGGCCTTCTCCTCCTGCGCCTCCTCCTGTTCCATCACGTGTGCTGCTGCTGGGTTAGCGTTGCCGCGTGGTCCCTGTTTATTGAACCACTTATCTTTATTACATTTATGACTGCATGGTGGTACAAAGCATGCTATCCGCACGCTTCTTGTCCTCATGCAAGGCCTGGGTTGTTGTGTCTCAAAGCGTGGCCTTCTCCTCCTGCGCCACCCTCCTCCTGTTCCATCACGTGTGCTGCTGCTGGGTTAGCATTACCGGTCCCTTTTCCTGGAACCTCTTATATGTATTACATTTATGACTGCATGCCGACAAAAAGCATGTTACCTGTGCAAAGAAAACAGACATTTCCCGCATTTAAAAGACAGTTTGCCTTTGAAACTTTAAAATCGATTTTCTCAAAAACTATAAGCTCTTTTTGCTAAAATTTTTTTTCCTCTTGTACCCACTCCCAAGGTGCACATACCCTGTAAATTTGGGGTATGTAGCATGTAAGGAGGCTTTACAAACCACAAAAGTTCGGGTCCCCATTGACTTCCATTATGTTCGGAGTTCGGGTCGAACACCCGAACATCGCGGCCATGTTCGGCCTGTTCGGCCCGAACCCGAACATCTAGATGTTCGCCCAACACTACTCTTGTAGCCCCTGGGGGCCCCTACAAGCTCTGGGGCCCTGGTGCAGCTGCCTCCTTTGCCTTAATGGTAGCGCCGGCCCTGGGCGCCTCTTTCAACCATATAGTGCATCTCAACCCCTACACATTCCCTGTGTGAGGGGTGGTGACAGAACACACACGGTTAAGCACCGCGGTGGATATCTGTCCCCTTTTCTTTTCCTAAGGAGTGCGACCGCATCCAGGTCCCCAGTGACCACCCCGAGTGGAGTCAGGTTAATTGTCTCCACCTGCTTCCTGTGGTCGGTTGCAACCCACCTTTGTGAATAGACATTTTTCTTATACATCTACCAACCTGTTTCTACATACTACACCATTGGGCTCCCTTTTTTTGTCCCCTGTATCTCTTTTTAGAAGGTGTCTTCACACCCACTACCCACTACCCTTAAGACCCGAGGATGATTGCCATCTGGGCCAGGTGCCTTGTCTATTTTTAATTTATTTAATCTATTGGGTACTTTTATTTTTATAACCATTTTCATCTCTATGACTACCATCTCTTTTCTCTAAGGGATGATTCTAGCACCTGCAGAATGCATTTGTGTGCAGTTTCCTGAGTTCAGCATGTTTTTGTTTTTGTTTTTTTGCAGTGTTTGGAAAACCATAAATAATCTAACCAGCGTACAGATGCAGCACAATTATGGAACAAATGTGATGCATTTAAATATTGCAGTTGAAGTAGGTTTACACCATGTTTCGTGTACAAAGACCCTAACCCAAACTTCATTTCTGAACTCACATTTATGGTTAATTAAATTCTCACATTAAGTAATAAAACTATTTCTGTTTACAGCACAGTACACATTTTTCACCACTATTTATTTATTTAATATGAATGCACAACTACCATAATCATTGAAACCTACAGTATTTTGCAAGACAGACTTTGGAAAGCTTAGACATTTTCAATAGAGAGGTCAATAAACTTTAACTCTGCAGGGCACATGGAACATTTGTCATTTTGTATCTTCAGCATGACTTGCCTAAAATTCACCACATTTCACCGAGAGAAAGGGCTTGGATTAAATATTAACATGCCAATACCATAAATAAGCAGAAACAGTTGGTTTTTATCTTTAATCTACAAATGCTGTTTTATATGCTTCTGCCTGAATTGAGAAGTGAAGTGATAATATGGCATAGATATATTAGATAGTATTTGCCACACCATGATAAGTGCTTGACATGCTTCTATATTACGTATGTTTGTAATACTTGTTTTCTTTAACTGTTTTTACTGTGCTATTTTGGGCAATTCTCCTGCTATTTTCGGTGTTCCAGTATGCAAAAGCAACCCACTGTGTCAGCTAGAAGTACAGTGGCTGCTCAAAGCACACAATAAGTGATGGGGAGACATGAGACCCAGAAGTGCCCTTGACCTAGCCGAATAATAGATCATAGAAAAGTACTATTCCAAGTAAAAAATATAGTGACAAACACTGGTTCGCACGACAGCCAGGGGCCCCAGCCTCTCTCACTGGCTGGGGCCCCCAAACCACCATGTGATATCCAGAGGGAAGTGCAGGTGGGCCCTGGACCTCTCACACCCAGGGAATTCACCCCCACTGCCTCTGAATTGAATGCTAGCTGCAAAACACACAATTTGCTCACTCCCAGCTAAAGCACTTTCCTACCTTCGCCTGCTGACCAAATAAAGGTAGGAAAGTGCTTTACCTGGGTGTGAACAAATTGTGTAAAACATATGGTGGTAAGGTTCAGGTTCCGGTATACTTGTGGCATGCTGGAGGCAAATAACTACATTCTGCATGTAGAAAAAAGAATGGCAGCACTCTAAACCAAGCCGCACCTGACTCATACTGGCTGCAAAGGGCTTCTCAGCCTGTTTTAACCACTTCGTGCACCAATAGAAGGTTTATAGATAGAGTTCTATTTTGCATCAATTAGTGCAAATACAAAATTTAATAAATGTCCATTCTGCTGAAATGCACTCGCACTTTTTAACTCCTCAATGGATGGTGTCAAGTGGTGAAAGGCACACACTGTGATCACTACAGCTACAACAGGTGCTGAAAACCAATTAGACTCTTGCTACATCTTTATAGGAGACCTCACTTACACTTAAGAGAGACATCAGTTGCACCTATTGCAACACATTAGCAGGGATGCCACTTGCAGGCTCTCATGTCCCCTCCTAACGGAAGTTTACAAATAACACAATAATTTGGGAACATGCATGCAAATAGTGACTTGGGAACTGGCTTACATGCAATTTGCATTGTTCTTTCTCCTCAAGATTGGGGTGCAGTTGTAGGCAGTGTACAAGGCTGTTGAAAGTATTTGGGCCAATCTCTGTGCCGCACCCCTTATTTTTTGGCAAGCCAGCTTTCAAGTCACTATTTGCAAGCATCTTCCAAATTATTGAGTTATTTTAAAACTTCAGTTAGGAGGGAACATGACAGCCTGCAAGTGGCATCCCTGCTATTGCAACATGTGTTGCAATATGTAGAACTGATGTCTCTCTTAAAGAGACTCTGTAACCAGGGCTGTGGAGTCGGTCCAAAAATCCACCGACTCCGACTCCACGACTCCGACTCCTCTAATTTGCATATTACAATTTTGTTGATTAAAAGTATGTAACATGAAATTCGTCTCTTAACTGCCAACGCTTAGGAATTTTACAAGACAACTGAAGTGAGAAGGATATGTAGACTACTATATTTATTCCCTTTAGACTAAAACTAGTCCTTGGTAAGAGTACTTGTAAAAGGTACAAACCGGAACAAAGAACATCTATCAGGCCCTAGGCAATGTAAGTGTGGGTACATGTAAGAATGATGTGCAGGTACTCTGCAGGGGAATGAGGAGATTGTAAACAGACAACACCTCTGTGTTCAATGTGCACAGCATTCTCAGTGGATTCCCTGTAGCTCTGTGGGGAGTGCATATGTAGAGTATAGTACTACTGTGTAACAAAGTAAACCTGAGACAGATGAAATTAAAGTTTTATACATACCTGGGGCTTCCTCCAGCTGCCTTCAGGATAATCAGTCCCTCGTTGTCCTCCTCCACCACCTGGATCTTCTGCTATGAGTCCAGGTACTTGAGCCAGTCAGGCGTAGTGCGCATGCACACACTCCGCCGCCAGGAGCATACTACACCTGTGCAGCACTATTGCGCAGGTGCAGAATGCTCCTGGCTGTGGGAGCGGCATGCGGCCGGACAGCGCTGACTGGCTGAATTACCAGGACTCATAGCAGAAGATCCGGGTGGTGGAGGACAGCGAGGCACTGATTAGCCTGAAGGGGGCTGGAGGAAGCCCCAGGTATGTATAAAACTTTACTTTTCATCCGTCTCAGTTACCCTTTAATTTGTAGTCACCAAACCAAATTTTAATAACACATCAAATTATTTGATTTCATCAGCAAAGGGAGTGCATACATTTGCATAAATCAGCATCAATGCAGAATTATTTCCATCTCGTTGACCATCTCTATTAGTGACACAGCTACACATCAGGCTTTATTCTTACAGCATAGATGTTATTTAGTATATATAAGAGATTCCTGTGTACACATCATATATACAGTCACAATCAGATATGTACAGTGGAGGAAATAATTATTTGACCCCTCACTGATTTTGTAAGTTTGTCCAATGACAAAGAAATGAAAAGTCTCAGAACAGTATCATTTCAATGGTAGGTTTATTTTAACAGTGGCAGATAGCACATCAAAAGGAAAATCGAAAAAATAACCTTAAATAAAAGATAGCAACTGATTTGCATTTCATTGAGTGAAATAAGTTTTTGAACCCTCTAACAATAAAAGACTTAATACTTAGTGGAAAAACCCTTGTTTGCAAGCACAGAGGTCAAACGTTTCTTGTAATTGATGACCAAGTTTGCACACATTTTAGGAGGAATGTTGGTCCACTCCTCTTTGCAGATCATCTCTAAATCCCTAAGGTTCCGAGGCTGTCTCTGTGCAACTCTGAGCTTGAGCTCCCTCCATAGGTTTTCTATTGGATTAAGGTCCGGAGACTGACTAGGCCACTCCATGACCTTAATGTGCTTCTTCTTGAGCCACTCCTTTGTTGCCTTTGCTGTATGTTTTGGGTCATTGTCGTGCTGGAACACCCATCCACGACCCATTTTCAGTTTCCTGGCAGAGGGAAGGAGGTTGTCGTTCAGGATTTCACGATACATGGCTCCGTCTATTTTCCCGTTAATGCGATTAAGTTGTCCTGTGCCCTTAGCAGAAAACACCCCAAAAGCAAAATGTTTCCACCCCCATGCTTGACGGTGGGGACGGTGTTTTGGGGGTCATAGGCAGCATTTTTCTTCCTCCAAACACAGCGAGTTGAGTTAATGCCAAAGAGCTCTATTTTGGTCTCATCAGACCACAGCACCTTCTCCCAGTCACTCACAGAATCATTCAGGTGTTCATTGGCAAACTTCAGACGGGCCTGCACATGTCCCTTCTTGAGCAGGGGGACCTTGCGAGCCCTGCAGGATTTTAATCCATTGCGGTGTAATGTGTTTCCAATGGTTTTCTTGGTGACTGTGGTCCCTGCTAATTTGAGGTCATTCACTAACTCCTCCCGTGTAGTTCTAGGATGCTTTTTCACCTTTCTCAGAACCATTGACACCCCACGAGGTGAGATCTTGCATGGAGCCCCAGAGCGAGGTCGATTGATGGTCATTTTGTGCTCCTTCCATTTTCGAACAATCGCACCAACAGTTGTCACCTTCTCTCCCAGCTTCTTGCTAATGGTTTTGTAGCCCATTCCAGCCTTGTGCAGGTCTACAATTTTGTCTCTGACATCCTTGGACAGCTCTTTGGTCTTTCCCATGTTGGAGAGGTTGGAGTCTGCTTGATTGATTGATTCTGTGGACAGGTGTCTTTTATACAGGTGACTAGTTAAGACAGGTGTCCTTAATGAGGGTGACTAATTGAGTAGAAGTGTCTAACCACTCTGTGGGAGCCAGAACTCTTAATGGTTGGTAGGGGTTCAAAAACTTATTTCACTCAATGAATAGCAAATCAGTTGCTATCTTTTATTTAAGGTTATTTTTTCAATTTTCCTTTTGATGTGCTATCTGCCACTGTTAAAATAAACCTACCATTGAAATGATACTGTTCTGAGACTTTTCATTTCTTTATCATTGGACAAACTTATAAAATCAGTGAGGGGTCAAATAATTATTTCCTCCACTGTATATCTGACCTTAAAAATACGGGGACTGCTTTATTGAAGCAGCACAAGTAACTAATTTTGATTGGTTTGTTTTATTTTTGTGGACTAAGCATAGCTATTACTGTATATATACACATTATTTTTAATGACCATTATCTGAGAAATAGAACATTTTATCATATTTTCTATTTTAATTACAGTTACAAATTCATTAGGAGTCGGAGTCGGAGTCGGTGCATTTTTTCCCGACTCCGACTCCAGGCACCCAAAATTGCCCGACTCCACGACTCCGACTCCACGACTCCGACTCCACAGCCCTGTCTGTAACAACATTTTCAGCCTTATTTCTTCTATCCTATAAGTTCATAAACCTGTTCTAATGTGGTCTGTCTTACTGCAGCCTTTCCTAGTTGAACAGTGGCTGTATTATCTCTGTTATATAATCTAATCTTCTTTCCTTTGTCAGCTTTGTCAGGCTCAGGCAGGAATGTGCTGCTCTGTTTGTGATAGGCAGAAGCTTTACACACCCTCTCCAGGCTCTGTATGAGTCATAGACTGAGCTTCTCTCAGCCTATCACATGCTGGTTAGCAGCCATGTTTTTTGTTTGTAAACACTGCCTAAAACTGGCAATTACAAGCCAGGATTGCAGCAGGGAGTGGCAGAAACAGCACAGAGGGGCCCACAGGAGAACATAATGAATAGAATGGTATAATTTTTATTGTAAGAATTTTAGAGTACAGATTCTCTTTAACCTCCCTGGCTGAGCACGGGCTATGCCGCCGGGAGGCACCGCTCGGGCCCCGCTGGGCCGATTTGCATAATTTTTTTTTACTACACGCAGCGAGCACTTTGCTAGCTGCATGTAGCATCCAATCGCCGCCGCTACCCGCCGATCCGCCGCTATCCGTCGCGACGCAGCCGCCTCCCCCCAATCAGTGCCAGGCAGCGCCGTGGGGTGGATCGGAGTCCCCTTTGACGTCGATGACGTCGGTGATGTCATCCCGCCCATCGCCATGGCGACGGGGGAAGCCCTCCAGGAGATCCAGTTCTTTAAATGGGATCTCCTAATCTCCGATCGCCGGCGGCGATCGGAGGGGCTGGGGGGATGCCGCTGAGCAGCGGCTATCATGTAGCGAGACTTTGTCTCGCTACATGAAAAAAAAAAAAAAATTTAAAAAACACTACTTTGCTGCCCCCTGGCGGATTTTTTTAAACCGCCAGGAGGGTTAAAGTGGATCTGAGCTCAGACTTTCCTCTCTGCTCTAAAAGATTAGAGAGAGTATGAAAACAATCAGGGGAAAAAATATTTGTTAAAATGCAGAATCCAAAAAAGCCCTGAGTGAACTTTTAGGGAGCAAAGGAAGGGTTAATTAAATCATCTGTCTTTCCTGTACAGCTAACTGTGAGGTGCTGTAAATCATGCCTACTGATAACATACTTGTTAAACTCAACTGTAACTAAATAAACAAACACAGCTCAGAACAGCTGATTTCTACAGCACTTCTATGTGAACTGAACACTTTTCAGTCTATTTGCAAGAGCTCAGGTCCAATTTAAGAATGTAAAAGAGAGGTCTCCTATAAAGTTGCAGTGAGGGTCATTGCTTTTCAGCATCTGTAGTGAGCAGTGTGTGTGGCTTTAAAAATGATGAGTAGCCCTTTGCAGCCATTGTGTATCAGGTGTGGCTGATTTCTTTGTTTTACACAATGACAATAAAGTGCTTGAAATCTTGGTGTAGAGCATTGCAATTTGCCATACATTTCTCTACATGTAAATTGTGACCTGTTTTTAAACAAACGAAATACTGTTTTTGCAATTCTATATCCGGATGTGTGAAGTTTTCCCTGATAATAAGGAAAGGTTCTGATTTGTAACCAGTAGTGTGCCGAGTTTCCAGGGTTAGAAAGTTAAGGTTAGGCTAGCCACCTGGACAGGTTATCATTAAATTTAGAAGCTGGGGTTAGGCATCAGGAATTTGTTAACGTAAGAGGCTATACATTTTATATGGAGGTGTAAATATGATTTTTAAATATTACTTTTTTTTGCTATAGTGCCCCTTTAATGTTAAAGGGGCATTATGGCGAAAAAACGGTAAAATTCATATTTACACCTCCATAGAAGATGCACATTTGTCCCAGAGTAAATACAATAGACATTTTTCTATAAATAATACTCACATAGTCACCAGCAAAAAACTTGTTGTTGCCCAAGGACTTCTCCAAGCCACCTAGGACCGCTGGAGCATTTTTGTCCATGTATTCCTTTCTCTTTTCCTGCAGTGGAATAAAAGTGATTGTCAGGAAAATTATTATATTTGTTTCAATATAGCTAGTATAATCCTTTACATTTAATATACAGGGGCAGGTTTGCTTGAAAAGAAATTTAAATTGTTCTTTTTCAAGCCAGTCAGGTACTGCCAGTTCCTGATCCACAGAATTCCATCGTATCCAAATAGTGCAGGGTTATTGTGAAGATAGTTCTCCTGCTTCTGGATTTAGTTTGACTCCAGGGCCATTATTCAGTTCACTTTTTCTAAAAAGATTTCTCCTAGGTTATATTTTAATGCCTTACCAATACATTTTAAGCCACAAGCAAGAAAAAAAACCTCAGAATAATTTTGATAGTACTTTTTCACCTACTTTTTAGTACTTTTTCTACTGCAAAGTTAAAAGGTCATTTTAAACAGAAGATGAAAAATTATCACCTAGTAGAAAACTTAGGGGAAAAATACAGTACATTGAATAAGGACCATGGGATTTATAGTTTGGGCTAATCATATTAAGTTCTGCAAGGTCCCCATTCAGGGTTGGGTGCTGTGTTCCTTTGGGTATTAAGTACACACAGACATTCTTCACCAAAACAACAATTCACGATTTTCGTATGAGAATATCTATGGCACCTATAGGTATAGCATCGCTGAGGTGGTAGTTTGTTTCCGCTGTGTTGGATCACTAATGACTAACTTCTGTTCTAGTTTTGGAATTTTTCACTGAAGTCGCCGCAGCAGGGCACTTCTTGCTTGTCCTCCTCCACTACCCTCTCCAGGTAACAGAATAGGCTGGTTGGAAGAAAGCCATGCAGTGTGTTTGTACCGCAATCCTTCCAAAACTATCACATGAAACTATTATCAACAGTTGTTCCATGGAGCAAAAAATAAAATACATGCAGCTTAAGAAATCCTGCAAACTGCTATCTCAGGCAAGCAATGTTCATACCTGGTTAATGAAGTAGCAAAGTTCACAGTAAGTTAAGCCATATTGATACTGTCACTGTGAATCAGCAGATTGTTAGTCTGCACCAACAGTTCAGTTAATAGCACTGTGTTGCAGTGAATTTAAACCAGAACATAATTCAGTATCTTGTTACATAAAAGCAAGTTGGCAATTACATATAAGTGATCCTCAAACATATGGTGAGGTGCCGAAAATTGTGGATTTCCAATCCAGAACACATTAGCTTGTTAAAGTAAGTTGCTAAATGCTAAGTTTTCCAGGGCACTTGTCCAGATATTCATACAACACACTGGTGGTGTGACTTGGGGACAAGTTACTCAACTAAGGCAGCCAATTTTGACATCTGGCCAGGAGGAGTTTCAACATATGCTTGCAAAACACCGACCATGGTTATGTGTACAGTATTACTTGCATCCCACAGCTTAAGATCATTACTGGAACTCACATTTAGGGACGGTTCTAGACTTCTTGCCGCCTGAAGCAAAACATTGTAAGGATGCCCCCCCCATGTATTTGTGTATTGTGTCTGTGCATTGCAGGCACTGACACTACGCTTACCTCCCTCTGCTTTCTCAGCATCTCCTCCTTGCTGTCCCACAGCATCTTGGCTTAGATCTCCACTGCATCACTCACCCGCTTTCAGCAGATTAGCAATTGGACCACCAGCCACAAGTAAAGTCCTGCTTCCCCTCGGACTACAGCGGCCCTGCATGCGACCCCGCAGCACGTAACAGGTCACACGAGGAACCGCTGTAGTCATGGATAATGGGTGCTGGACACGTGGATGGAGATCCCATCGTTGGAACGCTGAGAGCAGGTGAGTGAAGCGGCGCTGCCCATGTAGGGAGGGGGAAATGGGGAGAGCAAGAATGGGGGACATTTGGGGAGGTAAGCCCCCCTTGCCTTCATCTAAGTTTTGCTGCCCCAGGGTATTTATTTAAAGTGAGTCTGAAGCGAAATAAATAAAATAATAATAAAAAAAACAAAACAGATACTTACCTAAGGAGAAGGAAGGCTCTGGGTCCTACAGAGCCCTCCTGTTCCTCCTACGGGCCCTTAGGTTCTAGCGCTGTTTCCCCCGTTATCAGTCTCCGACCGATGGGTCGGAGACTGCTCTCTGTCGCTGCGGGAGTCTTCGGGAGCCCCAGTGCTCCTGAAGACAGGACACTCCGTACTGTGCATGCGCAAGAGTGCTCCCAAAGACTTCCAAAGTCTCTTGAGGCAGGGGATTTGAACGGGAGAGCCAGCACTGGAACAAAGGACCATGAGAGGAATGGTGATGCTCTATATGACCCAGAGCCTTTCTCTCTCCTTAGGTGAGTATTCTTTTTTATTTTGCTTCAGACTCCCTTTAAAGGAAACCAGAGCTTAGTCAAGATAAAAGATTTATACATACCTTCCCCGAGTCCCAGCCTTCTCCTGTGCCGATACCGGGTACTGTAACTACCTCCAGTCGCAGCCAGTCTGCGCAAGAGAAGTGTGCCCTCTATCTCTCCGGCGGCTGCTGGAGAGATACTTAAAGAGCGCACTTCCCTTGCGTCAGACTGGCCGCGACTGGAGGAAGTTACAGGACCCGCCGGTACCAGCACAGGAGAAGGCTGAGGAGCTGATGGAGCTGGAGGAAGCCCCAGGTATGTAGAACACTTTTATTTTGACTCGGCTCTGGTACAGGAAATGCTGAAGTTTGTCATAGTCAAACGATATTAAGTTTTATTTAAAAAAACAAAAAAAAACAAAAACCTGCATATGCATTTATAATTAAAATCATTAAGCAAGGTTTGGAAAACATAAGATTATGGGTCATTGCGCATAGCGTGATAAGCAGTCGGCAAAAGTAATGGTCAAATTGTTGTGCACTCCCAGCGTATGGCAACGTTAGCGTTTTTACTGAATATGGACCGGCGCTACCCACAATAGGGTGTACTTGACCAACACAGTTAATAATGGAGTAAATACTATAATAATGTTGTGAAACACTGGTCTAACTTAACAGAATTATTTAATGCTACAGTCATACTGGCAAATGAATGATTTGAGTAGGGACATTCCCTTTCTATGTTTGCTAAGCTGTGTTTGAAATGAAATATACACATCATCATGTTTCATATATGCGGTCATGCAACTAAAGGAGCCAATTACTGCTGGCAAACAGCACCGTTTCACTGTTTAATAAATGTCTTTTCACTCTTTTTCTGATATTATTTGGATAAAATCTTATGTCAGTTTATTGCTTGTTCCAAAAACATTTCCAGAATCCCAGTGTACTATTGTATTTACTGTAAGCAAATACGCCCTAAAAGTGCATCTCAAACTTATTAGAGATGGCTTGAACCTCCGATTTTAGGTTTGCGAACCTTGAACGCGAACTTCAGCAAAAGTTTGGGTTTGCGCGAACTTTGTGAACCGCAATAGACTTCAATGAAGAGGCGAACTTTGAAAATTACAAACATTTATGCTGGCCACAAAAGTGATGGAAAAGATGTTTCAAGGGGTCTAAAACCAGGAGGGGGGCATGGCGGAGTGGGATACACGCCAAAAGTCCCCGGGGAAAAAAATCAGTATTTTACGCACAGCAGGGTTTAAAGAGACTCTGAAGCGAGAATAAATCTCGCTTCAGAGCTCATAGTTAGCAGGGGCATGTGTGCCCCTGCTAAAACGCCGCTATCCCGCGGCTAAACGGGGGTCCCTTAAAACCCACCCCCGCAAAACTTGGTCGTAAACTTGGTCGTGAATTTTTTCTTCCTGGAGGCAGGGCTAACGGGTGCAGCCCTGCCTCTAGTCGCGTCTATCAGACGCGCATCGCCGCCTCTCCCCCGCCCCTCTCAGTGAAGGAAGACTGAGAGGGGCGGGGGAGAGGCGGAGGTACGCATCTGATAGACGCGCATGAGGCAGGGCTGCGGCGGTTAGCCCTGCCCCAATGCAGAAGCGCTCCCCGGCTGCACAGAGGGTATTTGGGGGTGAAGGGACCCCCGTTAAGCCGTGGGATAGCGGCGTTTTAGCAGGGGCACACATGCCCCTGCTATCTATGAGGTCTCAAGCGAGATTTATTCTCGCTTCAGACTCTTTAAGGGCAGAAATCACATTTTATTGCTAAATTGGAAGCCTAAAAGTGCTTTAAAACCTCTTGCATGTGTATACATCAATCAGGTATTGTAATTAGTGTACTGCTTCACACTGACAGACCAAACTCGCCGTGTAATGCGCCGCAAACAGCTGTTTGTGTAGTGATGGCCGTGCTGGACTGGAGCGCACCATGGCGAGATTGCTCTTCCTCAGTGATGTCAGTTAATGTCTGACTGCCTTATCAACTTTCAATGGTTCTTTCTCTACCGTTGTTAAAGTTTACATTTATTTTTTTAAATTACCTTTTCTGCTGGCTGTTCAGTACCTTTAACAAGAATCTGTTATGGAGGGCAAGTCTGCCATTCATTCAACTGTGTGACTGATAAACTTTCCATATTACTTTCTCAGTAGCATGGTGACCACTGGTAATGGCCGGGGAATCGGTTCGATTCCGGTCAGGAGTGGGAGCCTGAGAAATGGCTACCACCACACCTGGTATCTTCTACTGCGGTGTCCTAATCGTCACAATTTTTCGGAAGGCCTCAGAATCCACCAGCTGGTACGGTAATAGCTGGTGAGCTAACAGTTCTGCCAAGCCAGCTGTCAGACGCTGGGCAAGGGGGTGACTGGCAGACATTGGCTTCTTCCGCTCAAAGATTTCCTTAACCTCCCTGGCGGTAAGCCCGAGCTGAGCTCGGGCTATGCCGCGCAGGGGGAGATCTCAGCCCCTGGTGGGGCGATTTTCAAGCTGTAAATTGCTGTGCGCGCAGCCAGCACTTTGCTAGCCGCGCGCACAGCTTGATCGCCGCCGCTCTGCGGCGATCGGCCGCACGCAGCGGCTGAAGAGGGCCCCCCCCCCTGCCAGAGCCCTGCGCTGCCCGGATCAATGAGTTCCGGGCAGCGCTATGGGCTGGATCGGGTGTGCCTGACGTCAGGACGTCGGCTGACGTCCATGACGTCATCCCGATCGTCGCCATGGCGACAGGAGAAGCCAAACAGGGGAACGCGTTATATACGCGTTCCCCTGTTTGCTATAGATGCCGGCGACGATCGGACTAGAGGGCCACATGCGCCCTCTAGTGGTGTTTCATGTAGCTACCACTCTGGTAGCTTTACATGAAACAAAAAAAAAAATTAAAAAAAAAAAAAAGGATTTTTTCAATCAGGAAAAAAAAAAATAACCGCCAGGGAGGTTAATGGACACCTGGCTGCTGCTGTGGGCAAAGGAGCAGGAATGGCAACCACCGCACATCCAAGGAAGGCAGCAGGCACGGCACTTAAGTCCTGACTCAGTGAGGTAGTGACAACAAATAACAATACAGGAGGACTCGTTCAAGGCCCTGCTGTATATGATACGAATCAACTTTAAATCCTTTAACGACAATCTGTTATGGAGTGCAAGTCTGCCATCCATTCAAGTGAAAGGTATGCACAGGTATAATACAATGTGCAGTCACACAGATGCAGTGAAAGGTATGCAGACGATGAGCGTAATGGAGTAATTACGATTTCGCGAAATTTCACGTAATTAGTGTAATTACGTTTATGGCCGTAAGTACATAATCGTAATGAAGAAGGATTTCGCGAAATTTCGCGTAAGCGTAATTTTCGCGTAATTTTCGCATTGCAACGGGTATTACGAAATTAATGCGTATGGTCATGCTCCCGAAGCGGAAAAGTTGACGCATGTATCAATGTTAGGTAGCCGCCGACTTTAAGGGTTAATAGCAAAGCCCCCTTAAATGCTAAGAGCCTCAAATTTGGAGAATATATTAAGGAGATCAGGAGGAATAAGAGGAAAAAAATTTTTTTCAAAAAGACCTTATAGTTTTTGAGAAAATCGATTTTTAAGTTTCAAGGGCGAAAATGTCTTTTAAAATGCAGAAAATGTCAGTTTTTTTGCACAGGTAACAATAGTGTATTATTTTCATAGATTCCCCCAAGTGGGAAGAGTTTTACTTACTTCGTTCTGAGTGTGGGAAATATTTAAAAAAAAAAAACGACGTGGGGTCCCCCCTCCCAGACCTCTTTAACCCCTTGTCCCCCATGCAGGCTGGGATAGCCAGAATGCGGCGCACCGGCCGCGTGGGGCTCCGCACCCTGACTATACCAGCCCGCATGGTCCATGGATTGGGGGGTCTCGGAAGGGGAGGGGCAGCCAAGCTTTCCCCTCCCCCTCTGAGCCCTTGTCCAATCCAAGGACAAGAGGCTCTTCTCCACCTCCGATAGGCGGTGGAGGTGGAGGCCGCGATTTCCTGGGGGGGGGGGGGGGGGGGGAGATTCATGGTGGAATCTGGGAGTCCCCTTTAAAAAGGGGTCCCCCAGATGCCCACCCCCCCTCCCAGGAGAAATGAGTATAGAGGTACTTGTACCCCTTACCCATTTCCTTTAAGAGTTAAAAGTAAATAAACACACAAACACTTAGAAAAAGTATTTTAATTGAACAAAAAACATAACCACGAAAAAAGTCCTTTAAAGAGAATCTGTATTGTTAAAATCGCTCAAAAGTAAACATACCAGTGCGTTAGGGGACATCTCCTATTACCCTCTGACACAATTTCGCCGCTCCTCGCCGCATTAAAAGTGGTTAAAAACAGTTTTTAAAAGTTTGTTTGTAAACAAACAAAATGGCCACCAAAACAGGAAGTAGGTTGATGTACAGTATGTCCACACATAGAAAATACATCCATACACAAGCAGCCTGTATACAGCATTCCTTTTGAATCTCAAGAGATCATTTGTGTGTTTCTTTCCCCCATGCACTGAAGTTTCAGGCTGCTCTTTTCTTCCTGCAAACAGCTTTCCCTTGTTTGTAATTCCTCAGTATGTGAAAGCCCAGCCAGCTCAGAGGACGATTTATCCAGCTTGTAAAAGATAAGAGAGAAGCTGCTCTAATCTAAATAACACACAGGCAGTGTGCAGAGAGGGGCCTGGAAGGGGGAGTTCATAGCAGAACCAAAACACTGAAGAACTTGGCAGCCTTCCAGACACAGGCCGACAAGTCTGACAGGGGAAAGATACATTGATTTATTACAGAGACAGTGATAGTATAAAGTGCTGCAGTTAGCCAGAACACATTAGAATAGCTTTTGGAACTTGTAGGATGATAAAAAACAGGATGCAATTTTTGTTACGGAGTCTCTTTAATACCCTTAATTAACCATTAATACTTACCTGTCCCTTTAAATAAATGATCCCTCGAAATAGCCTCGGAAATGTTCTATCAGTTACAATGTAACAAAGTTATTACAATGTAACAACTTTGTTACATTGTAACTACGCCGCACCCGACGTCACTCGCCGCCGCCGCATACGCGTCTGCGCTGCACACATTCCCGACAGAGCTCTGAGCTATATAGCTCAGAGCTCTGAGAAGCATCTTTGTATTTTGGCTCCAAGGAGCCCCATTGGTCCTTAGCAGACCAATGGGGTTCCTTCAAATCAAAAGGAACCCCATTGGTCTGCTAAGGACCAATGGGGCTCCTTGGAGCCCAAATACAAAGATGCTTCTCAGAGCTCTGAGCTATATAGCTCAGAGCTCTGTCGGGTCCGTGCAGGACGCTAAGTCCCCGCAGCTCCCGCTGCCCTCCCCGCCTCTCCCACATGTCACCCACATGTCACCCACATGTGGGTGACAGATGTGGGCGGGGTGGACAGCGGGAGCTGCGGGGACTTAGCGTCCTGCACGGACCCGACAGAGCTCTGAGCTATATAGCTCAGAGCTCTGAGAAGCATCTTTGTATTTGGGCTCCAAGGAGCCCCATTGGTCCTTAGCAGACCAATGGGGTTCCTTTTGATTTGAAGGAACCCCATTGGTCTGCTAAGGACCAATGGGGCTCCTTGGAGCCAAAATACAAAGATGCTTCTCAGAGCTCTGAGCTATATAGCTCAGAGCTCTGTCGGGAATGTGTGCAGCGCAGACGCGTATGCGGCGGCGGCGAGTGACGTCGGGTGCGGCGTAGTTACAATGTAACAAAGTTGTTACATTGTAATAACTTTGTTACATTGTAACTGATAGAACATTTCCGAGGCTATTTCGAGGGATCATTTATTTAAAGGGACAGGTAAGTATTAATGGTTAATTAAGAGTATTAAAGAGACTCCGTAACAAAAATTGCATCCTGTTTTTTATCATCCTACAAGTTCCAAAAGCTATTCTAATGTGTTCTGGCTAACTGCAGCACTTTATACTATCACTGTCTCTGTAATAAATCAATGTATCTTTCCCCTGTCAGACTTGTCGGCCTGTGTCTGGAAGGCTGCCAAGTTCTTCAGTGTTGTGGTTCTGCTATGAACTCCCCCTTCCAGGCCCCTCTCTGCACACTGCCTGTGTGTTATTTAGATTAGAGCAGCTTCTCTCTTATCTTTTACAAGCTGGATAAATCGTCCTCTGAGCTGGCTGGGCTTTCACATACTGAGGAATTACAAACAAGGGAAAGCTGTTTGCAGGAAGAAAAGAGCAGCCTGAAACTTCAGTGCATGGGGGAAAGAAACACACAAATGATCTCTTGAGATTCAAAAGGAATGCTGTATACAGGCTGCTTGTGTATGGATGTATTTTCTATGTGTGGACATACTGTACATCAACCTACTTCCTGTTTTGGTGGCCATTTTGTTTGTTTACAAACAAACTTTTAAAAACTGTTTTTAACCACTTTTAATGCGGCGAGGAGCGGCGAAATTGTGTCAGAGGGTAATAGGAGATGTCCCCTAACGCACTGGTATGTTTACTTTTGAGCGATTTTAACAATACAGATTCTCTTTAAAGGACTTTTTTCGTGGTTATGTTTTTTGTTCAATTAAAATACTTTTTCTAAGTGTTTGTGTGTTTATTTACTTTTAACTCTTAAAGGAAATGGGTAAGGGGTACAAGTACCTCTATACTCATTTCTCCTGGGAGGGGGGGGTGGGCATCTGGGGGACCCCTTTTTAAAGGGGACTCCCAGATTCCACCATGAACCTCCCCCCCAGGAAATCGCGGCCTCCACCTCCACCGCCCATCGGAGGTGGAGAAGAGCCCCTTGTCCTTGGATTGGACAAGGGCTCGGAGGGGGAGGGGAAAGCTTGGCTGCCCCTCCCCTTCCGAGACCCCCCAATCCATGGACCATGCGGGCTGGTATAGTCAGGGTGCGGAGCCCCACGCGGCCGGTGCTCCGCATTCTGGCTATCCCAGCCTGCATGGGGGACAAGGGGTTAAAGAGGTCTGGGAGGGGGGACCCCACGTCGTTTTTTTTTTTAATATTTCCCACACTCAGAACGAAGTAAGTAAAACTCTTCCCACTTGGGGGAATCTATGAAAATAATACACTATTGTTACCTGTGCAAAAAAAAACTGACATTTTCTGCATTTAAAAGACATTTTCGCCCTTGAAAAATCATTTTCGGCCTTAAAAATCGATTTTCTCAAAAACTAGAAGGTCTTTTTGAAAAAATGTTTTTTCCTCTTATTCCCACTGATCCCCTTAATATACCCTGGGAATTTGGTGTTCCTAAACTTTAAGCAGGCTTTGCTATTAACCGTTAAAGTCGGCGGGTTTTTAAATGTTTACATTTTTCCTTTGAAACTTTAACATCGATTTTCTCAAAAACTATAAGGTCTTTTTGAAAAAAAATTTTTTTCCTCTTATTCCTCCTGATCTCCTTAATATATTCTCCAAATTTGAGGCTCTTAGCATTTAAGGGGGCTTTGCTATTAACCCTTAAAGTCGGCGGCTTTTTATATTATACGGAGCGTTACGGTTTAACGCGAAATTACGGTAGCGTTTAATGCGAAATTACGGCATGAACGAAACGCGAAATTACGCGTTGAAAATTACGCTTACGGTATTTTCAATTACGATTTTAATGGCAATTACGCTACTGTAATTTCGCATCGTAATCGCAAATTTCGCATGCGTAATTTTAGTAATGCGAAATTACAAAAATTTCAGCTCAACTCTATATGCAGTGACTGCAAACAGCGGTTTGTGTAGGGATGGCCGTGCTGGACTGGTGCGCATGGCGGCGAGAGTGCAGGTGATGGCGGCTTTCCAGCCCATATGGTCGGGCTGAGGTAGCTCAATGACAGAACAGTGACTGTCCAGCTGATCGAATTTGGTCTGTCCACAATGAAGCAACGACCTTATTATCTTGGGTGCCCCGCCCCCCCCCCCCCCCCATCCCGAGACACTCATATAGCCAGCAGTCATTGCTTCACTGTGATACGCAAGCCCCTTCACCGCGGCAAGGTAACGATCACGAAGGAGAATTGACACATGTATATGCCTTTTGTTTTGTTGTTGCAGCTGTAGTGCAGCCAGAAAAATTGGGCAGGCATGTACACACACCAGAAAAAAAAATTGTTATTGGTTTTGTTAGCGGCCTTAAAAATTCAGTAATCCACCTGGAGTCCTGGATCCTGTTAGTGGTGGCGGAGAAGGCAGTCAAGCTGCCTGCAGGCAGAGATGCTGTGTGGGGACTGACTTAGTCTTTGGGCGGGCAGTAGCCCTCCAGGATCCATGCCTCATTCATTTTGATAAAGGTGAGGTACTGAACACTTTTTTGACCTAGGCAACTTCTCTTCTCAGTGACAATGCCTCTAGCTGCACTGAAGGTCCTTTCTGACAGGACGCTTGAGGCAGGGCAAGACAGAAGTTGGATGGCAAATTGTGACTGCTCTGGCCACAGGTCAAGCCTGCGCACCCAGTAGTCCAGGGGTTCATCGCTGCTCATAGGGTCTACATCCCCAGTTAAGGCCAAGTAGTCAGCGACCTGTCGGTCGAGGCGTTGGTGGAGGGTGGATCCGGAAGGGCTAAGGCGAGGCGTTGGACTAAAGCATGTCCGCATGTCCGACATCACTATGAGATCGCTGGAGCATCCTGTCCTTGCCTGTGTGGACATGGGCGAAGGATTACTGGCAGTGGTACCTTTATTCCATTGTGCTGTGATATCACCCTTAAACGCACTGTAAAGCATAGTTGCCAGCTTGTTCTGCAAGTGCTGCATCCTTTCTGCCTCCAGGTAAGGTGGTAACATCTCCGGCACTTTGTGCTTATACCGAGGGTCTAGCAGTGTTGCCATCCAGTACAGGTCATTCCCCTTGAGGTTTTTTTTATAGGGGGGTCCCTCAACAGGCTGGACAGCATGAAAGCTGCCATCTGCACAAATTTGGATGCAGACGTACTATCCATCTCCTCTTGCTTTTCCTCAGTGATGTCAGGTAAGTTCTCCTCATCCCCCCAGCCACAAACAAAACCACGGGAAAGGTGAGCAGCACAAGCCCCCTGCGATGCCTGCTGTGGTTGTTCTTCCGCCTCCTCCTCCAAAAAAAAAAAAAAAACCACCTTCCTTATCATCTGACTCCTCTTCCCCACACGACTCTTCCTCCTCCCCCTCTGTGCTGCCGCAGGTGTTAAGGAACCATCTGGTTCTGCTGAGAATTGATGCCACAACTCTTCCTCCTGTTCCGGTTCACGCTCCTCCACAGCTTGATCCACCACTTTACGCACGGCACGCTCCAGGAAGAAAGCATATGGGATCAAGTCGCTGATGACGCCTTCACTGCAACTCACCATGTTTGTCACCTCCTCAAACGACTGCATGAGCTTGCAGGTATTTTGCATGAGTGTCCAGTACTTTGGCCAGAACATCCCCATCTCCCCAGAGCATGTCTTTTTACTGGAGTTGTAGAGATACTGGTTGACAGCTTTCTCCTGTTGTAGCGGGCGGTTAAACATCAGGAGCATTGAATTCCAGAGAGTCAGGCTATCGCAAATCAAGCGCCTCACTGGCAAGTTGTTTCTCCACTGAATATCATCCAAGCGCGCCATGGCCGTGTAAGACCACCTGAAATGCCCACACACCTTCCTGGACTGCTTCAGGATGTCCTGTAAGCCTGGATACTTATACACAAATCTCTGAATTATTAGATTCAGCATGTGTGCCATGCAGGGTACATGTGTCAACGTGCCATTGTCACACATCACGTTGCCGATCTCCAGTTGGTGCTGGGTCAGCCACTGATCCACCTGTTTGTTAAGAGCAGCCAGGAGAGCTGCTCCAGTGTGACTCTCGGCTTCGAGGCAAGACATGTCTAAGATGGCGTGACACCGTTGTACCTGGCATGCAGCATAGGCCCTGGGGAGCTGGGGCTGTGTAGCTGGAGAGGCGATCGCAGCACCGGTAGAGTAGCACTGCCATTCAGCCTAGGTGGAGGACGACAGCGAAGAGGATGTAGCAGAAGGAGGAGAGGAGGTGGCAGGAGGCCTGCCTGCGAGCTGTGGAGGTGTCACAACTAGGTCCGCTGCACAGCCACATTCTCCCTGCTTGCCAGCAGTCACCAGGTTGACCCAATGGGCTGTGTAAGTAATGTACCTGCCCTGACCGTGCTTTGAAGACCAGGCATCCGTGGTCAGATGGACCCTTGACCCAATGCTGTGTGCCAGAAATGACACCACTTGCCTTTCAACTTCATGGTACAGTTTGGGTATTGCGTTTTTTGAGAAATAATTGTGGCCTGGTATCTTCCACTGCGGTGTCCCAAGTTTTTTTTTTTGGCACTGCGGAGCCACAAATTTTTGGAAGGCCTCAGAGTCCACCAGCTGGTATGGTAACAGCTGGCGAGCTAACAGTTCCGCCAAGCCAGCTGTCAGACACCGGGCAAGGGGGCAGACATTTGCTTCTTCCGCTCAAAGATTTCCCTCATGGACACCTGGCTGCTGCTGTGTGCAGAGGAGCAGGAACCGCTGAAGGTGAGAGGCAGAGTGGAGGTGGAGGAGGTTGGGTGTGAAGGCTCAAGGGAGAAAGTGGCTGAAGATAATGCACCTGAAGGAGGAAGAGGAGAAGGAGGGGGTGGCTTTGCTTTTGTGTGCTGCTTTTCCTCAGGTGGTCTTCCCATTGCAGTTTGTGCTTTTTCTCCATGTGCCTTCATAAGGCAGTTGTTCCTACGCGGGTGTTGGCCTTTCCATGACTCAGTTTTTGGTGGCAGAGAGAACAGATGGCATTGCTCTCATCTGAGGCAGACACACACAAAAATTTCCACACCACTGAGCCCTGGCTTGATGGCACTATGGTGGCGTCAGCAGCTGCCATTGAAGGGCATGTTGGCTGGCTGTCCATAGGTGGCGATACATGGCGCCAGACACTGCCACCAGCTGTTTCTGACAACGAGATCCCTCTGCTTCTTTCAGCAACTCGTCTCCTCCTACTCCTCTCTGACTCCCCCTCTGAACTGTCCCCTTGGTCATCTTATCTATTAGGATCCCATGTGGCATCAATGGCAGTATCATCATCATCATCATCATCATCCTCCTCCTTCCCAGCTTCACTTGTATCAGACACAGCCAAAACTGCACCAACAGCAGGTACTTCATCATCCTCTCCCTCACACCTTACGTCCATTGTGTCGCCAAACTCAGACCTATGAGGTGGTGTAACTTGCTTAGCGCCTTCATCTTGTTGTAACAATAATGGCTGTGAATCAGTTAATTCCCCACCAAATAACTCCTGCGAAGTGTCAAATGTAATGGATGTGGTGCTTGTTGTAGCCCTGGTGGCTGCGGAAGATGAGGTGTTCTGTGTTAAATAGTCAACTACGTCCTGACAATCTTGGGAATTGATGGCATGTGCCTTCTTCTGAACACTGTACTTTGGTCCAGGGCCGCACGAAATCACGTCAGCACGACCTCGAACAGACCTGCCGGGTGGCCTGCCTCTGCCTGTTTTGTCCATATCAGGGGGATGAAGTGAAAGGTATGCACTGACTTGACTAATACAATGTGCAGTCACACAGGTGCACTGAACAGGTAAGCAGTGACTGGTATCAATACAATGTGCAGCTGCCACACACACAGGTACTGTGAACTGGTATGCAGTGACTAGTATTACAAATGTGCAGCTGTCACACACACAGGTACCTTGAACAGGTATGCAGTGACTGGTATATAATATAACACTGAGTGTGGTCATGTAGGTGCACTGAACAGGTATGCAGTGACTGGTATCAATTAATGTGCAGCTGTCACACACACACAGGTACCGTGAACAGGTATGCAGTGACTGGTATATAATATAACACTGAGTGTGGTCACGTAGGTGCACTGAACAGGTATGCAGTGACTGATATCAATACAATGTGCAGCTGCCTGTCATGCACACAGGTACCCTGAACAGGTATGCAGTGACTGGTATATAATATAACACTGAGTGTGGTCACGTAGGTGCACTGAACAGGTATGCAGTGACTGATATCAATACAATGTGCAGCTGCCTGTCATGCACACAGGTACCCTGAACAGGTATGCAGTGACTGGTATATAATATAACACTGCGTGCTGTCATGCAGGTGCACTGAACAGGTATGCAGTGACTGGTATCAATACAATGTGCAGCTGCCACACACACAGGTACCATGAACTGGTATGCAGTGACTAGTATTACAAATGTGCAGCTGTCACACACACAGGTACCGTGAACAGGTATGCAGTGACTGGTATATAATATAACACTGAGTGCGGTCACATAGGTGGTGCACTGAACAGGTATGCAGTGACTGGTATTATTATTATTTTTATCTTTTTATATAGCGCCAACATCTTCTGTAGCGCTGTACATAGTACAAACAAATAATGGGGAACAAATATACATAAGAAATACAAAACACTGTACAGTCATGACATTGAATAGAATAAATACAAATACACATACATACATAGTTGATGTGTAGTTGGTACATGTGCATATGTTAAAATTACAGCAGTATGAGAAACACTAGGAGGAGGTCCCTGCCCTTGCGAACGTACAGTCTAGAGCGTAGTGGGGAGGAAACAACAAGGAAGGAAACACAGGGGTTAGTGGGTGAGCCAGTGTGCCTTCAGTGCTGCCTATAGCAAATTATAGACTTGTCTAAACAGGTGTGTTTTCAGAGTACGTTTGAAGGTTTCTAGACTCGTGGCATGACGAACCGGCTGAGGGTGAGCGTTCCAAAGAAAAAGGGATAGCCCATGAGAAGTCTTGGATGCGAGACTGAGAGGAGGTGACTAGGCTGGAGGACAAAAGGGTCTCCTGTGAGGAACGGAGGGTCCGGGCGGGGAGGTATCTGGAGATTAAAGAGGAAATGTATGGAGGCGATAGATTCCAAAGTGCATCCCCTCCAGAATTGTGCCCACTATAGTATAGGTAACAGAAGTGCTCTCAGTGTTAAGTATGGTGCCTCCCCCAAGTATAGGTAGCCAGATGCCCCTCCCCCCATATTAGATAGTTCTACTCCTTGGTATAGGTAGCTAGAAGTACCTCAATATTAGTGCCTACACACTCCTGTATAGGCAGCCAGATGTTTCCCCAGTATTAGGTTTCCCCTCCCCCACTATAGGTAGGCAGATATGTCCCCAGTATCATTCCTACCAGTACAGATAGCCAGATGTGGCCCAGTATTAGCCCCCAGTATAAGTAGCCAGATGTGCCCCCAGTATTAGCCTCATAGCATAGATAGCCTGATGTGCCCCCAGATTTAGCAAGCTCCCTCCCCCCATGCAGGGATCATCTAGGATGCTTGAATGTCTTCATTTTACCGATGATAGCTATATCCTCTGTGCACCACCACAGCCAGCCTCATACTGCTGAATGGACTGGGCTCTGGCTTGATGACAGTATCAAGTCAGAGCTGGAGCCTTTCCCCGAACACCATGCTTTCACATCTCAACTGCATGATCATGCCAAGTAGAGTTGGTCAATGAGATGCAAAAATGTTTGGCTTGCATACAAATTTGATACCTAGTGTATGCGGTTCTTGGAGCTGGGACCAGGGGCTGTTTCATGGGGAGGGCGGAGGGGACGACTGCCCGGGACGCAGTGCGGAATGTTGAAGCAGGGGGCGCAGAATGAGAGGAGAAAGCGAACAGAAGAGGCACATAAGGGGAAAAACAGATGAGACCAAGAGATGCCAAAAATCACCTGTCTCCCCTTGGGTGTCCTATGTTTCCTTGGCAGTTGAACAACATTAGTAATCATGTGACCACTGCAACATGTGATGACACGGCCATCCTCCTGCGCCCAAGGAGAAGTTGAATTGCGTGTCTCCTGGGTCCCTGGCTACCTGGATGGTGGTGCTGAGTTCTTCCTCCCAGCTCCCACTCTTCATCCTACTGTGGCCATGCTCTCACAATGGTCTGGACTGACTAAAGGGATACTTAAAGTTACCACTGTTGCTTAGTGTTTTTCAGTCTAGAAGAGTAAATTAATGCCTGTATCTGCAGATAGGCATTCATTTACTCTTCTAGGTTGAATAACAGTGGAGACTTTAATTAGTGGCTGGATAGTGTAATGGTTAAGGGCTCTGCCTCTAACACAGGAGACCAGGGTTCGAATCTTGGCTCTGCCTGTTCAGTAAGCCAGCACCTATTCAGTAGGAGACCTTAGGCAAGTCTCCGTAACACTGCTACTGCCTATAGAGTGTGCCCTAGTGGCTGCAGCTCTGGCGCTTTGAATCCGCCAGGAGAAAAGCGTGATATAAATGTTAATTTGTCTTGTCTTGTCTAATTGCTTCAGTACCAGCAGCCTCTGGCCCCTTATGGACTAGAGATTGCTGATTTGAAAAAACAGGGCTTACTGATGTCAGGCCACAGGGACCTGCCGTTACCGCCATTCAAGCTGCTCTCTCGTCACTGTAGTCCCTACAGCGCTATGATGGCAAAGCTCCCTGATCTGGTCTGGAGACAATTTAATTGGCTTCAGACCCTGTGATCAATGTGAACCAATATGATTGGCTCACAGTGATGATGGGGGCAGGAGCCATTGAAATCAGCTCCTGACGGGCTCAGGGAGCTCTGCCGTCGGTATGAATAAAGGGGCTGCAGTGGCGAGAGAGCCAGGATCGTCGGTAGCAGTAGGAGCATGTGGCAGAGATGATTGAAATCTATGCCCTGCGCGAGATAATGTGCCAAACAGGGTGTAGATTTCAATCAGCGTGGTCCAGAAGCAGTTAAGTTATCTTGCAAATCAGGTCTGTTCAATTGAGAATTGTTTACTATGGTACTAGATGGCAAAATACTGCAGACAGCCCTTACCTGGGTCACACTAGAACCTAGTTAGAACTGTAATAACAGATAAAAAAGCAATCATATTGCAATCTTATGCACCTTTACAGCAAATGTTTCTGTAATGAGTCCAGGTTAACCTGAATTTATGAAGAAAAACCTTCAACTCCTGATGTGTTCATTCTGCTACCCTCTTACAAAAGCTAATTCACTAGCACTTTAATAATTCTCACTGCAGTCTGATATGTCCCAGGCAAACTTATCACACAGCAGACAGTCGCTGGATCACTTTTATTTTCTTCTGTTTACCAGCCCTGAAGTACCTCAGTAAATCAGAGCTATAATACAGTGGGATGCGAAAGTTTGGGCAACCTTGTTCATCGTGATTTTCCTGTATAAATTGTTGGTTGCTACGATAAAAAATGTCAGTTAAATATATCATATAGGAGAGACACACAGTGATATTTGAGAAGTGAAATGAAGTTTATTGGATTTACAAGTGTGCAATAATTGTTTACTTCACACATCTTTACTGTTGCAAAGGGTAGGCAGGCTTGTTAGCTGAGCTTCTGCAAATTGTATTGTGTTAGTGTGACAAAAACACTGTCAGAACAGACAGCTCTTCTTCACTGCACACAAGCGAGAACTGTGTGGAGAGAAGGCACCTGGAGTTCTCACAGTGCAGGCTGTGAATTATTGTTTACAGCTTTATAATAGTCCTGACTGCTTGAAGTACAGATTTACCTCAATAAGTAAACATGAGAGGTAGACTGAGGTGCAGTGGGTGGCATTGGGCGTCCTGCCAATCTGTCAGAGGGTATAGAGCCCAGGAACCCACCACTGTAGGACAGCAGCAGCAAATGGTTGGAGGCAGCCGCACAAATTCTCAAACAGATATGAGATGTGTGTGGAGTACTAAAATGTTGCTACATGTATTCAGAGGACAGAATAAAAGCATACTGCCACTCCACATGGAGAGAATAGTGAATTAGGTCTCTGGGGGTACAAGTGCAGCAGGCTCATCCTGTGCAGCAGCAGGAATCAGGACAGCTATGACAGGAGCAAGCATCCGCTCAACAATCAGTGTTACAAATGTGCCTGTACCTCTTCATGACTCTTCCATGATGTTCAAAAGAAGCAGTTCAGAAACAGACAGAGAAAAGGCAGCAGACTGGGGATGGAAGGGGTTCTCAATAAGCCTCGTATGAGTAGAGATGGCCCGAACGGTTCGCCGGCGAATGTTTCCCGGCGAACTTCGGTGGTTCGCGTTCACCAAGAAACGCAAACTTTTCCGGAAGTTCGATTCGCCCCGATAGTGCATCATTAGGGTCAACTTTGACCCTCTACATCACAGTCAGCTCAGCAGGCACATTGTAGCCAGTCAGGCTACACTCCCTCCTGGAGCCCCCCCCCCCTTATAAAAGGCAGGCAGCGTCAGGCATTGGACTCACTCATGTGACTGCAGTAATTAGAGAAGGGAGAGCTGCTGTGCAGAGACCTATAGGGAAAGCTTAGTTAGGCTCTTGTAGGCTTCATAGCTTGCTCCTTGCTGATTCTTATGCTAAAAAAGCACCCCTCAACAGCTCTTTTGAGAGCTAATCTTGTTATCTATTTTTTTATTTTTTTTTGCCCACTTGCTTATATACAGCCCTGTCAGTCGCAGCTGGCCTTTGGCCCCTTGGTGGTAATTACTACTGTGCCAGGTGCACATTGTAATACCCATCACTGCATATACCTACCTGTTCACTTCAGTACACCCACCTACCTACGTGAGCTCATGCAGTGTGGTATTTAATACCACCAGTCACTGTACCTGTTCATGGTAGGTGTGTGTGACAGGTGCACATTTGTAATACCCATCACTGCATATACCTACCTGTTGTGTTCAGTGCACCCACCTACCTATGTGAGGGCACGCAGTGTGATATACCACTCTGTGCATACCTGTTAACTTCACCTGTGTGACTGCACATTGTATTAGTCAAGTCAGTGTATACCTTTCACTTTATCCCCCCAATATGGACAAAACAAAAAGGCAGAGGAAGGCAACCTGGCAGGTCTGTTCAAGGTTGCGCTGTCGTGATTTCGTGCGGCCCTCGACCAAAGTACAGTGTTCAGAAGAAGGCACGTGCCATCAACCCCCAATATTGTCAGGACGTACAGTAGTTGACTATTTAACACAGAACACCTCATCTTTCTTAGCTTTCGCATGGAAGCGTGACATATCTTCCTCCTCCTACTCTGATTCTGGCACCCCACATAACGCTCAGTCGGCCGCCACCACCAAAGTGCCATCACCCCAGGGCTCAGCGGTGTGGAAATTTTTTTGTGGGTTTGCCTCAGATGAGAGCAATGCCATCTGTACTCTCTGCCACCGAAAATGGAGCCGTGGAAAGACCAAGACCCGCGTAGGGACAACTACCTTAAGAAGGCACATGATTACAAAGCACAAACTGCAATGGGATGACCACCTGAGGAAAAGCAGCACACAAAAGCAAAGCCACACACCGCAGTGGAAGACACCAGGCCGCAATTTTTTCTCAAAAAAGGGACTACCTAAACTGTACTGTGATGTTGAAAGGCAAGTGGTGACATCTCTGGCACACAGCGTTGGGTCAAGGGTCCATCTGACCACGGATGCCTGGTCTGCAAAGCACGCTCAGGCCTGCCCGAAGACTAAGTCAGTCCCCACACAGCATCTCTGCCTGCACGCCGTGTGACTGCCTTCTCCGCCACCACCAACAGGGTCCAGGACTCCAGGTGGACTCCTGAATTTTTAAGGCCGCTGCTAGCAGTGGCCACTATAATAATTTTTCTGGTGCGTGTACATGCCTGCCTTATTTTTCTGGCTGCACTGCAGCAACAAAACAAAATGCATGTACATGTGCCAATTCCCCTTCGTGATCATTACCTTGCCGCAGTGAAGGGGCTTGCGTATCACAATGAAGCAATGACCGCCGGCTATATGAGTGTCTCGGGGGGTAGCACACCAAAGATAATAAGGTTGTTGCTTCATTGTGGACAGACCAAATTTGATCAGCTGGACAGTCACTGTTCTGTCATTCAGCTACCTCAGCCCGGCGACCATATGGGCTGGAAAGCCGCGTTCACCTGCACTCTCGTCCTGGTGCGCACCAGTCCAGCACCACACAAACAGCTGTTTGCAGTCACTGCATACCTTTCACTGCATCTTTGACTGCACATTGCATTATACCTGGCAGTCTGCCATCCATTCAAGTGAAAGGTATGCACTGAGTTGCCCTCCATAACAAATTCTCGTTAAAGGTATTAAAGTTGATTAGTCTCATATACAGCAGGGCCTCGAAAGTCCTCCTGTATTGTTATTTTTTGTTACTACCTCGGGACTTGCATGACATGCCTGCTGCCTTCTTTGGATGTGTGGAGGTAGCCGTTTCTCAGGCTCCCACTCCAGGCCGGAATCGAACCAGGATTCCCTGGCCATTATCCGTGGTCACCATGGTACTGAGAAAGTACCATTGAATGTTTCACACAGTTGATTGAATGGCAGACTTGCCCTCCATAACACATTCTTGGCAAATGCTTTCGATTTGGTTCGTCTTGCGCTGGGTCAAGGATCCATCTGACCACAGATGCCTGGTCTGCAAAGCACGGTCAGGGCAGGTACATTACTTATACAGCAAATGGGTCCTTACTTGGATGTGTGGTGGTGGTAGCCAGTTCTCAGGCTCCCACTCTGGACCGAAATCGAACCCCGATTCCCCGGCCATTACCCGTGGTCACAATGGCAGACTTGCCCTCCATAACAGATTCTCGTTACAGGTACTGAACAGCCAAAAAATGTAATTTAAAAAAAAATAGATGTACGCTTTAACAATGGTAGAGAAAGAACCATCAAAAGTTTATAAGGCAGTCAGACATTACCTGATATCACTGAAGAAGAGCAATCTCGCCATGGTGCGCACCAAACAGCTGTTTGTAGTGCATTACACATTGAGTTTGGTGTGTCAGTGTGAAGCAGTACTCTAATTACACTTCCTGATTGATGTATACACATGCAAGATGTTTTAAAGCACTTTAGGCCTGCAATTTAGCATTCAATGTGATTTCTGCCCTTAAAACGCTGCTTTGCGTCAAATCCAGATTTTCCCCGGGACTTTTGGCGTCTATCCCACTCACCCATGCAAAAGCTCAATGTTAGACCCCTTGAAACATCTTTTCCATCACTTTTGTGGCCAGCATAAGTGTTTCTAGTTTTCAAAGTTCGCCACCCCTTTGAAGTCTATTGCGGTTCGCGAAAGTTCGGGTGAACCAAACTTTTACGGAAGTTCGCGTTCACGAACCGAAAATCGGAGGTTTGGGCCATCTCTATGTATGAGTCCCAAAAGAAGAGACGGAGGAGTGGGCACAAGCAGAGGATTAGACAATGCACTACACCCACCCATTGATGATGCACAACACCAAACTCTCCATGCCAGTTACCAATGCAATTCATGCTTAGTCTCAAGGCCCACTGCCGCATTTCAGTCCTCTATTTACACAACGTGTATTATACACTTCTGGGTGGCCATGTCAGGGGCCGTCACCTGCTCCTCCCGCTACTGTCGCCTTTCATTCTTCCATTTACACAATTTGTACTTAAAGTGTACCAGAGACGGATTGCTTCAAACATTTGTTACTTACCTGTGGATTCCTCCAGCCCCATGAGCAGTGATGCCTCCCATGCCGTCCTCCCACGTGCCTCCGTTCACTGGCTCCATCTCACCAGTGGGAGGGATAGGGGGACCTTTAGGCCTCCAAGGAATACTGTATTGGGGTGGGGGGAACCACTAGACCACCAGGGAATACTGGGGTCTTGTTCTTTTTTGCCACAGGGCTCCATTATGCCTAGCACTGGCCCTGCTCTGTTTCGATTGCTTTTAGTCCCATAAACAATTTTATGCAGAAGCATCATTCGTTTGCTAAACTGTTAGGCTGTGTTCACACTGGCAGTAAAACTGGTCCGTTTAGTGCACAGGTGTCGAACTCAAGGCCTGGAGGGTCAGATCCATGCCAGTGTTTAGGATTGACTGAGAAAGAGAGGCATGTGTTCTACCTGATGGACCACACCTTTCCTGATTCCAACCCATCAATTAATTTGAGCTGTGTCAAAAATGTGTGAGGACCTCGGCCCTCGAAGGACCGGTTTGACATCCCTGGTTTAGTGGAATGAATCCAAATGAATGTGAACATTTCTTATGGAAAGCAATAGGATCCTTTCATATCAGTCTGTTCAGAATGGATCTGTTTTGTCCATTTTGCTAAGTGTAATACAACTTTGGGTCAAGCATGACTTTTCCTGATAAAGCGGATGGCAACAGAGGCTGACTGAATCACTGCTAGTCTTCTTGCCGCGTAGGTTTTGCAAAACACCATCCATTTGGGTCCCCTACTACTCCAACGGCCATCCATTGGGGTCCCTGTATACTAGAAACACCAATATTTTGATCCCAGAGCTGCATCAGACTCAACAGGCTACAATTAGTTTGCATTATACCAATGGGAATTGTCCCTCCCAAGGGTGGATTCTCATTGGCTTACTGAGTACTAGACCAATGAAAATCCTCCTGGTGCTTAGGGAGGATTCCCATTAGTCTTTTGCGAAACCAGTGTGAGCCTGATGTTTCTGATCAGGCTCTGGGATTGATATACCAGTGTTTTTAGCATGCAGGGGGACCCAAATGGTGGCAGCAGTAGCAAAGGATGGCAGCGGCAAGTAGGAATGGAAAAATGGGACTAAAAATTTGATACATCTGTAAAATCTAATAAAATATTTAAAGGGACCCTGAGCAGACATTAAAATGTGCAAATTAACTTACCTTGGGCTCCAGCCATTCTTAGTTGATGAAGTCCCACATCATCCTCTGTAGTTGATGAAGTCCTCATATGCGTAAGTGTTCTGCACACACGCAATTCTTGAAAGAATGAATTGCCCATGAGCAGAACACTTATGCCGATGGGAGCATGACTGAGACAGCAGTGCAGAGGGGCCACGCATGCGCACTTGCTCACGACTTCAGCTAAAGTCACCGCTCTAACGGAGCCGCCAGGGGCAAAGGCCATAGGACACCGAGGGGATGGAGGAAGTCCCAGGAAAGTTCTTCTTCCCATTTTAATGTTTTCTCAGGGTCTCTTTAATCTTATAACATTAATACTGCACTGGTAAAATAACTTACATTGTCATCAGTTAGCCAGGGAAACAATGCCACTAAGTCATCCAAATGATCTATTACAATATCGATGTGTAGGTCATCTAGTGGTGTCTTTCCAGCCAGTCCTGTGAAATGTAAAAAAAATACATATGTATTATTGATAAAGCTTATTTTAAAAAACAACTTTTTTTTTTCCAAAAAATTGATTCAGCATATCAGTGCTACACAAGTTTTTTTTCTAACTTATAAAAATATAAGTTACCTTTCAGGCTAGCTAACAAAGCTAGCAAGGATTTTTCAGGCATGGCAGATGAGTCAAAGCAGCCTTACTTTCAGCTAGGGATAGTCAATGATATGCAAATGTGTCTAAGCTGATACAGGGATTCTCACACCCCATTTTCTGAAACTTCTTTTAAGTACATTAGATTTTTTTTTATTATTATTGTTCAGGTTATAGCAAGTAAAAGCAATTCTACTGTACAGGATCTTCTCAAAAAATTACCGTATATACTCGGATATAAAAGTCGACTTCGTGTATAAGTCAACCCCAATATTTGACCCTCTTAAGCTGGAATTTTTTAAATTACTCAAGTATAAGTCTATCTAGCAAAGTTAATGGCTGCACAGTAGACTTGAAGCCTTGCACAAGACATAATGAAAACAAAGAAATGCACCCTGTATGTATTAAAAAAAGTTTAGCCTGTCTAATCCCCCCTCATCTGTGTCTAATAACAAGTTGTAATTTGATCTCTCCTCTGTATCACCTGGCAAGGCAGTTAAGCTCATTTGAAAACACAGGATGTTAACTATATGCCTGCTTCCATGAAAGCAGGAAGTAGACACTACAGCTGATACAAATTCTGCAATACATCTGCAAACAAAAGGCATTTTTCTTTTAAAGGTTATTATGCTACTGCATATCTTTTAGAGTAGACAAAGATGTGAGATCCCCAATACATCAACACCAATACCCTACTTGACCCCCTACAGTCTGGATTCCGACCTGCGCACTCAACTGAAACAGCCCTCGCCAAGGTGGTCAACGACCTTACCCTTGCCAAGGCCAAAGGCAGTTATTCCATCCTGCTCCTCCTTGACCTCTCTGCAGCATTTGACACTGTTGACCACTCCCTCCTCCCCCAATCACTACAGTCCATGGGCATCCATGGGCTTGCCTTGGCCTGGATCTCCTCCTACCTATCCAATCGCTCCTTCACCACTTCCTTCAATGGCTCCTCCTCAAGTCCTGCCCCCCTTTCAGTTGGAGTCCCCCAGGGCTCTGTTCTAGGCCCCCTTCTTTTCTCCATATACACTTCCTCAATTGGCAAGCTTATCTCCTCCCTGGGCTTCAATTACCACCTTTATGCAGATGACACTCAGATTTACCTCCATACCCCCCATCTCTCAGCCACCACCATAAACAAGGTCTCCTCGTGTCTCTCAGCAATTTCCTCCTGGATGTCAGCTAGGTTCCTAAAGCTTAACCTAGACAAAACTGAGCTCCTGATCTTTTCACCCCATGCTGCTGCACCCATCCCAGGTTTCCACCTCACAATCGACAACACAACCATTCTCCCTACCTCCCAGGCCCGCTGCCTGGGTGTCACCTTGGACTCTGACCTCTCCTTCATCCCACACATCCAAAACATCACAAGAGCCTGCAATTTCCACCTCCGTAATATCTCCAAGATCCGCCCATTCTTAACCCCGGACACGAACTGCTCATCCATGCCCTCATCATCTCCCGCCTTGATTACTGTAACTCACTCTTTTCTGGCCTCCCCCTGAAACGCATTGCCCACCTTCATCGTTTTTTTCAGAACAACAAAAAATCTAAAACTCAGGCCACAACCTCCCCTAACTTCATCAGTGTGCCCCCCCTAATGGGAGATGGCTGGAATTATTGGGATACTGATGCTTTGAGGGATTTGTGTGAATTGACAGGCGAGTATGGTCCCAACATGGTTGATACTAATAGGCCCGTCCCCTTCCATATAGGTGGACGATCTACTTTCAACCCTCCAGCCATACCTGGTGGTTCTGTGGAACTGTTTGTGAAAAGTGTTATGGAGGAATGCAAAGCATTGATATATCCGTCAACACCTAATAATCTGTCCATAGCAGAGACACAAGCTTTAAAATGGTTAAAAAATAATAAAGAGCTTACAATAAGGGAAGCAGATAAAGGTGGGGGGGGTAGTGGTTTTGGCCACGAGGGATTATCAGGCCGAGTGCCTGCGACAACTTCAGGACAGGTCTACTTATACAAAGTTACCTTGTGACCCTACCCCTGCCTACAGTTTGGAGTTGAAAGACTTGCTCTTGAAAGCAGTTACCAATGGAACTCTGGACAGAACTTTTGCTAACAAGTTGGTCCCGCAATACCCTAGGAATCCGGTGTGGTATACAATCCCGAAAATCCACAAGTCTGCAGATCATCCCCCTGGGAGGCCGATTGTTTCGGCAATTGGCTCCCTGACTGGGTCACTGTCCCAGTTTTTGGACTTTAAATTTAGACCCCTCCTGAGATCTTTACCGTCCTATGTGGGTGATACAGTAGAAGTACTGAACATCTTAAATGCATTTGAATGGCAATCCTCTTTTCATTTGGCGACAATTGATGTTGTGTCCTTGTACAGTAGAATATGTCATGGAGATGGTCTGCGGGCTGTAGCAGAATTTCTGCCAGCACTGCAGTATCCAGAGGAGGAGCAATGGTTTCTGTTGGCGGGTCTGGAGTTTGTCCTCACCAGGAATGCGTTCCTGTTTGACCGCCAGTGGTACCGTCAGGAGGTCGGCACGGCAATGGGGAGCCCGGTGGCCCCCACCTATGCCGGCCTCTTCATGGGCCACTGGGAGGCCAACCACGTCTTTGTTACGGGGAACGTGTTCCTGGGGAGGATCAAACTCTGGATCCGTTTCATAGATGACATCCTGGTGGTGTGGGATGGCGATCAGGCATCCTTTCAAGAATTTGTAGTTAAGATCAATGATAACGATGTGAACATGGCATTTACCTCCACCTGGGGTGAGGAGCAGATAGAATTTCTAGACCTTAGTATTGATGTCAGTAGGGGGTCTTTGTTAACCAGGACTTTTAGAAAACCCACAGCAGTAAACTCTATCTTACACTCCTCCAGCTATCATCCCCCATCTACAATTAGATCATTACCCTTTAGTCAGTTCCTCCGTCTTAGGAGAAATGCTACTACCATGGAGGATTTTTTAGATCAAGCCGAACATTTGAGAGAAAGGTTACTCGCCAGAGGCTACAGCGATACAGTTATCGCTGAGGCCTTTCAGAAAGCTGCTAATAGAAACAAGAGGTCTCTATTGACCCCCAGGGTGAAAAAACAACAAAACAGATTTTTTATGCATTTTACATACTCACCCATGTTTGAAAAAATTAAAAAATCTATTAAAAACAATTGGTGGATTTTACAGGAGGATCAGCTCCTAGCCGATAAGTGTCGGCAGGCCCCTTGCATCTCTTATAAAAAGGTATCAAACCTAAAAGATCAATTGAGTCATAGTGAGTTTATCAGTCAAAATACACAGAATTGGTTGAGCAGCAATAGACCTAAGGGTAATTATAGATGTAATTCATGTTCGTGCTGCAACTTTTTGATTACTGGAAAACAGTTTTTGAGGTTTGGAAAAGTGGTAAAATTTAGACAGTTCATTAATTGCAAAACCAAAGGATTAATATATGCATTGACTTGTTCTTGTCAATGTATCTATGTTGGCCTGACTACACGTATGATGCAGGATAGATACCAAGAGCATTGCAGATCCCTGGGCAACCCACGAGCTAAGGGTTGTCCGAGGGTTATGGAACACATGAACACTGTTCATGCAGGAGATTCCTCTCAGTTGTGGTTCTTTGGTTTGGAAGTAGTGGAAAGGGACTCTAGAGGTGGAGACTGGGTAAAAAAATTACAACGTAGAGAAAGTTTTTGGATATCCTTTTTTGAGGCGGTAGGTCCATTGGGGCTAAATGAACGAAATGATTTATCAGTATTTTTGTAAGCGATGTGTATGTTTGGTATTTTAATTATGCTTGGTTCATATGTACTACTTGGATTTTATATCTAACTCTTTTCTTTTACCCCCCTTTCTGTGTTGTTTCAGGCTGCTTGAGGAGGGGAGGGGGCCGTGTGTGAGTAGACCTGCCAGTGGCATCGGACGTCTGGGTGAGGTAAATCTTTAATTGGCCCCTGCCCCTGTTGGTCGGTTTTTTACTGCCTTTTGGGTGAACTGGCCCCGTTAATTAAATTTAATTTTATGTAGGGGGTGGGATCTCAACCTTTTGATACTTTTCTAGGGTATCACTACCTCCACTGCTCTCCCCTGTGCTTTAGACAGATTCGCTGTCAGTCATATGTCTGGTGAGTTGCTAGGCACGCCGCCTCTCCCTGGCAACAGGGAGGCGGACTTTTTGTCCAACTCCGTGCCCCCAGTATATAACAATAGTGGAGGGGCGTTTTAGACGCTTGGTATAGGTCCTCCTAGGGGCGGGGTAAGCCTATGTGAGTGACAGGTACTATCTGTAAGCGGAGCGCCGGCGGCGCCCGCACCCCATTGGCCCAGACAGTTCCGATGACCACTTCCGGTCCGCGACTTCCGGTGAATGGAACGCAGCTGGCGTTCAGGAAGTACAGAAGCGGCGTTCGTGGGTGTGCTCTCGCAGGGCGTCCTCCATTCTTCAGCTGCTGCCTCAGTAGGTACAGTATTTAAGGGGTGTTGTTGGGGGGCTTTGTTGTCCTGAGGAAGCACTAGTTTGTATAGTGCGAAACGGCTGTTGACCATTCTTACATGCTTATCCCTCTCTCTCCTGGCATTATTGTGCTGCTGATGCTTAATTTTTAATAGTTTCAAATAAAAGCTGTTTTAACTGGATGTGCCCAGCCGCTCTTGTCTACATGGTGACTGGCTTCGTGGAACTGATGTCTTTTTGGCTTTGAGCACTCTGGAGTGTCGCTCTGCAGTGGTCCTGTGCACTTCTCTCTCTATAGTGGCCCCCCTTCAATCAGTGATGAACGCGGCTGCAAGACTCATCCATTCTTCGCACCGCTCTGCATCCACATCTCCCCTTTGTGAATCCCTGCACTGGCTCCCTATCCGTCTCAGGATAAGTTTCAAGATTCTATGCCTGGCGTATAAATCTGTGCACAAAACATGCCCTACCTACATCTCGGAGCTTGTTCACAAGTATACACCAGGTCGCCCCCTCCGTTCCTCCAACGACCTTCGCCTCACCACCCCGCGCATTTCACACTCCCATGCCCGCCTGCACGATTTCTCAAGAGCTGCCCCCACCCTCTGGAATGCCCTTCCACCAACCATCAGACTTGCTCCCTCTTTCAACACATTCAAGCAAGCCCTCAAAACCCACCTCTTTATGATGGCCTACCCACCTCCTACCACACAGTAACTCTCTAAGGAATATTTAACAGCCCCCCCCTAGTGTTTCCACCCCTCCCTTTAGATTGTAAGCCTCTGGCAGGGTCCTCCACTCCCTAGTGTAATCTACAGGATCATGTGCTCCTGTCCTATGACAGCCTGTACTTGTATTACTGGGCCTACCTAACCAGCCCATATTGCATGATCATGTATTTTGTACAATTTGTATGTATAACTTTGTTCTATGTGTATAACCCTATGTATGTCATCCTTGTATCATTGTATAGATTTATTGTTCAGCGCTGCGTAATATGTTGGCGCTTTATAAATACAATAAATAATAATAATAAAAGATCAGGTCTGCTTTAAACAATACACCCTTTCCAGAGCCCCAGCAGCCAGCGTCTCTATTCCTCCCCACAGTGCTAAATCACCGACAACACACTAAAAATCCCCTCTTCTTCCCAGCACAACTCTGTAATGTTATGCGCTGGGAAGGGTGCTTCTTTCTGTCCCCTTCCCCGCAATGCTAAACTATTTTGTGCTTCCATCCTCTCTCTCCCCCCTCTGTGCGATCTAATGCACAGTGAGCACTGCAGCGGAAGCCAACACTTACAGTTCCATTGCCAGCGCTGAATCCTCTATACACTCTCCATTCATGCCGCTATTTGTCCAATAGTACAGCTCCGGTTCCTGATGTCATGTGACTTCATGTGTCATGTGACATCGGGAGTCCCGCTGTACTATTGGATAGAGAGTGGAAAGGAGGGAGTATAGAGGATACCGCACTGGCAATGAAGCTTAAATCGCCGGTGTCCTGTCATGAAAAACTGCTTTCATCAGGGATAGGCTGGCGAGGACAGTGATCGCTGGCTGTAACGGAGGGATTTTTAGAGCGGCTTCCACCCCCGCAGCGGTTGTAGGAGTCACTCTAAAACCCTCCGTTCCAGCCACCGATCACTTTCCTCACCTGCCTATCCCTGATGCAAGCAGCTTTTGAAAGGACACTGGCAATTTAATCTCCGCCCCCTGCCATTCGCATCATTGTCCCATGCCCATCTAATTGCCGCTTCTCCCTGAAGTGTCAGCACTTACAGCGAATGCCAGGGAGAGAGCTGCGTTCTCAGCTGCCGCCTGAGAGAATAATTAATGAGCGGGGGTTAGTCCATTCTTCTGCTTGCAGGGGGGCACAGCATTGTGGCATCTAGGAATCTTAGAGCAGGGGGATACAATTTGGTTGGCTGGTAGCACTAGAGGGGGCATACTGCAGCAGATGCAGAGCAGAGGGGTCAATTGATACTCAGCTACAAGTCAGAAATTTAGGTCTGACGCGAGTATAAGTCGACCCCCCTACTTTACAAAAGTAGATCAGACCTAAATTTCTCGACTTATAGCCGAGTATATACGGTAGCATATTGTGATAAAGTTCATTATTTTCTGTAATGTACTGATAAACATTAGACTTTCATATATTTTAGATTCATTACATACAACTGAAGTAGTTCAAGCCTTTTATTGTTTTTCTTATTGATGATTTTTGCATACAGCTCATGAAAACTCAAATTTCCTATATCAAAAAATTTGCATATTTTATCCGACCAATAAAAGAAAAGTGTTTTTAAAACAAAAAAAAAAGTCAACCTTCAAATAATTATGTTCAGTTATGCACTCAATACTTGGTCGGGAATACTTTTGCAGAAATGACTGCTTCAATGCGGCGTGGCATGGAGGCAATCAGCCTGTGGCACTGCTCAGGTGTTATGGAGGCCCAGGATGCTTAGAAATCGGCCTTAAGCTCATCCAGAGTGTTGGGTCTTGCGTCTCTCAACTTTCTCTTCACAATATCCCACAGATGCTCTATGGGGTTCAGGTCAGGAGAGTTGGCAGGCCAATTGAGCACAGTAATACCATGGTCAGTAAACCATTTACCAGTGGTTTTGGCACTGTGAGCAGGTGCCAGGTCGTGCTCAAAAATGAAATCATCTCCATAAAGCTTTTCAGCAGATGGAAGCATGAACCCACTTTTGAACCAGAAACAGTGGCAGAAGCGCCTGACCTGGGCTACAGAGAAGCAGCACTGGACTGTTGCTCAGTGGTCCAAAGTACTTTTTTCGGATGAAAGCAACTTTTACATGTCATTCGGAAATCAAGGTGCCAAAGTCTGGAGGAAGACTGGGGAGAGGGTAATGCCAAAATGCCTGAAGTCCAGTGTCAAGTACCCACAGTCAGTGATGGTCTGGGGTGCCATGTCAGCTGCTGGTGTTGGTCCACTGTGTTTTATCAAGGGCAGGGTCAATGCAGCTAGCTATTAGGAGATTTTGGAGCACTTCATGCGTCCATCCGCTGAAAAGCTTTATGGAGATGAAGATTTCATTTTTCAGCACGACCTGGCAACTGCTCACAGTGCCAAAACCACTGGTAAATGGTTTACTGACCATGGTATTACTGTGCTCAATTGGCCTGCCAACTCTCCTGACCTGAACCCCATAGAGCATCTGTGGGATATTGTGAAGAGAAAGTTGAGAGACGCAAGACCCAACACTCTGGATGAGCGTAAGGCCGATGTCAAAGCATCCTGGGCCTCCATAACACCTGAGCAGTGCCACAGGCTGATTGCCTCCATGCCACGCCGCATTGAAGCAGTCATTTCTGCAAAAGGATTTCCAACCAAGTATTGAGTGCATAACTCAACATAATTATTTGAAGGTTGACTTTTTTTGTTTTAAAAACACTTTTCTTTTATTGGTCGGATGAAATATTCAAATTTTTTGAGATAGGAAATTTGGGTTTTCATGAGCTGTATGCCAAAATCATCAATAAGAAAAACAATAAAAGGCTTGAACTACTTCAGTTGTGTGTAATGAATCTAAAATATATGAAAGTCTAATGTTTATCAGTACATTACAGAAAATAATGAACTTGATCACAATATGCTTATTTTTTGAGAAGATCCTGTATATTATAACACTACATTTAGAGGTTTGCAGATAAACTAGTGTGGTACCAAAACTGGTGAAATGACAGGCTTCTATAAACATGGTGAAACTGATGGAATATGAGCATATAGATGCATGGAGGAAATGCTTCCTTATTTACTAAAAGGGAAACACAAGGTCCACCCTTGACCTGAAGACTATTCACGTTATTTTGGCATGACTTTCTAGCCCTTGCCTCACTATTAAGAAGGCAATTCCCACGGGTCTTTTTAAATACTCAGATTCAGCTAATGTTTTTATAGAAAGCTCTGCGGCAGCCTTGTCCTCTCAGCACTTCCTCATACAGTCCCACTTGAAACACATGTAATTTACTGGATTTGTCCTTTATCACACAAAGGTTACTTTTAAAAGCTACGACAGACAAACTAAAATCATAAGCACTTCAAAGATGTCTAGTCCTATCTATAGTGAGATGAACAATACATAACAAAATGAAATAAATTACCTGATTGTTTGGCCAGGTATCTGCTGATGGCAAGGCTTTGAGAATAGACCACTCCATCAATTTCTAAGACTGGGAGTTTTCCGAATGGGAATGCTGGGGAAAGATAAATGAATGATTTCATTTAAGAGTGGATGGACAAAGTATAATCCTTCTGTGCTACAATAACAAAGCAGCAGAACAGTTATTTATCTCCGATGAAAATGATTGCTAGATTGGAACCATGAAAAGTAGCTACATATTCAAGTCAGTTGACCAGTATTGTTTTCACATAGACAAAAATGTCCAAATGCTAAGGCAAAAAGGATACAGAATGCTTAAATATGCAGGTTCAGTAGCAAATAAATGCTTCTACTTGATCAATCTAATTAATAGCTCTGCATTTGCCAAAGCAATAAAACTCTACTACTGCAATTAGTGGAGTTCTTTCAGAAAAAGACTCACCATTTAAAGGCTGCTCCTCAAGACTAAAAAGCAAGCATAAAAATAAAACCTGAAGAAAGTAGAACTTCCAAAATGCATTGTAACATCACTAGATCATGGACAAAGCTGTCTGGGTGATTTCTTTGTAAGTGGGAAATTTGGACACCTACTTGACGAGACCGCTGGCCGTGGCACCTATACTCTAGTGGGAAGGTTCTCATTTGAGCTTTACATGTGCTCTAGATTCCATGTACAGTATCTTATAAGGCAATAAATAATACATACTGTATTACACTATAAGAGGTGCTCTCTCATTTCTGTATTTTTGTTTTTGATCTGTGTTATGTAGCTGCTAGAGCTGGTTTACAAGAACTAGATAAAAAGTTGTGAGACGCTGTTTGGAACAAAGGCTGTACTTGAAGCTTGCCATCATATAATCCTATTGATAGACTATGTATGCAATATGATGAGATGTAAGATTATAGGCAAGGTTACACATGTACCATTATGTAAAAAGCACAGAGTTTTTTGCATTGCACATAACATTTTTTGTATTAGGAATTATTATCCATCTGGGTTGCAATGGTGACTAATGTCAGCCACGTAGGTGAGGGAAAAGATGGGATGGGACACCAGCTAATAATTCACGGTGTATAAAGAGCTGACCCTTGGAGGAAGATCCTCCACAGAAGGGAGCAGATGGAGGAGTCAGGTGGGGTCATGTTACTGCTTCTTACAAAAGGAATGTCTCTGGCACAACTGCATCAAATATGATACCTGTATTAGTAGTAGCAGCATAGTCCCCTATGCGCCTTTACTAACAATGAAAATTCTGGTATTGTGAGTTAGGGTTTTGAAAGGTTATTGTACGGCAAACAGCTGAATATACAACTAAAATACAGTTTATGTAAAAAATGTCCTATATTGTCAGTCCTGCGAGTCTGGTGTCTGTAAGAAGAGAACTATTCTTTAGGCTCAGTCCACACTGATGGATGCATAATCGTACATTCACAGCATATCTTGATCTGATGCATTGTGCCTATCGCATTTCCCTTGTCTTGTTCACACTACACACCATTATTCATGTTTGTTCCACTGCCAGGGACAGGCACCACAATACTGATGGGGACCCTGGCAGAAGCATACAGCTGGGGCGTCCCATTGATTTAAACATATCATCAGGCCTAATGGAGTTAAAGAAACCAGAGCTTCATGTCTTACTGCTCTCCTTACATTCCAGTATGCTCAACATACCTGTACACCTTATGTTATTCAGAGCTGGTTCTCTCATGAAACAAGGTGAAACCAGTGTCAGACTGGGAGGTGGAAAAACTGAGGAAATCCATGTGCTGGCCAAGAAGCAGTGACACTGTGTTATTATTACTCCCAATAGAAACCTGCAGCAAGTGTTCACTGTGAGCAGCAACACTTAATTACTCCTGCTTGGCCAGCAAGTGGATTTACTCATCTTTTCTAGCTCACAGTCCGACACTGGGTGAAACACTTGCATCAGGCACAGAGATTACAGGGGAAGCATGTTTGTACTGTGCTTATGCTAACAGCATGCAGTCAGAGTAGGAGGAGAAGCAAGAGGAGCGCGAGTGAGGTGAAGAGGTCATCATTGGGGAAAAGCAGCTTGTTGTGCTGTGTGAGGAGTCTACAATATACACAATTTGTGATGAATCAAAACACTAGATTAACCCCATCAAGCAAGCTAATACATAACTTTTAATTATTAGTTTAAAACATGGTTACCCTATATTCATTGAAAATTATACTAATTAAACATCTAAACCATACCCAACCACCAACCCAACATGTTTTATCCCCTTAATTGGAGGCTTCGTCAGGGGAAAAAGTGCATAGTGCAAAACAGCATTCATATATACACTTCAACAGAAAAACAATAAAGGAGAGCGATTTGACTCCTGCTCAGCAGCCAACTAAGCCTAGTAGCTGACCTCCTTTTATACTCTATGGGAAGGGGTGGATCATATGCAACATAAATCCGCCCCCATTTCATTTTCCCATTGGCCAGCTTATAATGTCAATCATTTTTACACTTTCCTATTGGTTTCCTATATCTGGCCATTATGTCTAAAAAAAAAACAAACAAAAAAAAAAACTTTAAACATCCTGTATTGTCTTGGAACTGTCCTAATCTTATGCATCCATCAATAAGGATCCTCACCCTTTCTTATCTTCAGTCTGCATTAACTCCTTAGTATAAAGAGGTTAAATCGCTTTATTTTCCCCATAGAGAAATATAGGAGAAATCTGATTGGTCACCCGGGCGTCTTATCCCGCCTTGTTAGCATCTCTCCTCCAATCCATGTTTAGCGAGGCAGGCAGTATGAAAATGTGGAGGTAAAGCCACCTGTCAGCTCCCAATCTAATAGGGGAGGCGGAGAGGAGTACGTCATCTGCAGCTCAGCTGCCAATCCCTCCGTGTCAAATAGTCTCAGCTCTCTTAAGCAGCCAATCATCTGGGCAAAGAATCTGACAGTGATTGAGGACAGGGAGGCAGGAGAGCAGCAGTTTTTCATTTGATTTGCACAGCAGAAGGGAGGAGGTGGCACTGCTGTCTTGACTGATAAGGAATAGAGAATGGCCAACTGGCTGAGGGTGAGCAGTTTGTCACAGAGTCGCCGCCAGCGAGCCAGCCAGCCAGTTAGTTATTGTGTTGAGCTGCAGCATGTCATGTCTCAAATTGTTGCATAAGCTCCTTTGCTGACTAAGAACATTAACTGAGGCAGAGTAACTTGTCAGGTGCTGTGTGTGTGTGTGTGTGTGTGTGTGTGTGTGTGTGTGTGTGTGTGGGGGGGGGGGGGGGGGGGGGGGGCTGTCATCCTCACAAGTTTGCCTCAGGCAGTCGAAAGTCTAGAACCGACCCTGGTATTTAAAACTAAATTGTGCAGTTTATACTAACTGGCTTGTGTGGCATATTGTGTAAGTTTGAAAATGAAACAAATGTAAAATGAAAGCTCTCCAGGCTTGATTTTGTAAACTGGAGCATAACATCTATTGGCTTAGTATATTGCTGCTATCACTGGGCAGGATGTAGCAGGCCATGGTGTACAGAGAACTACAGACCCCTGCATCCCTCTGCACTTCCCTGCATTTCAGGAGCAGCACTCTGCTTCAGTGAAATGAGCAGAGAATAAAGCTGCATGTGCACATTTCACCATGCATTCCCTAGCGGCCTGCAGCAGTACACACATTTTTATTTTTTTATAACCCCCCCCCCCCCCCCCCCTCCAAGCTGTGCGGTGCAAAGCCTGGAAAACACAGTCTTTTCCTAACCAGGTGCAGTGTGTAAAAACTCAAAAAGAAAAAGAAGGACCCTGCCCACCAAAGTCACCTTTGGTTGGCCAGAAGGGCAGAGCCAATGAGCATGAGATTTACATCCATTTTCAATGAGCATAATACTCTATATGGTTAGTACAAACAAAGCTTCAATCAGTGGCCTTACTGAAGTCACAATGGGTAAAACCATCTTTGGAGTTGTAGCTGCCATTTAGCATAGATAGAGCATATGTGCTACAAGCAAAATATGTTATTCTGCTGAGATGCTGCAAAACATGCCAGTGCAGTTCAAAATGAGGTTCAGACAATTTAAATTGTATTATAAGTTTCACTGAAAAGGGACTGCTAGAATGTAGTGGTTGTAATAAACTGGCTGTTACTTGCATGGAAGTGTTCTACATAGTCACTCATCTCTTCTGTGATTAGCAAGACTAGCTTGATTTTATGATGCAAACTGCAACAACCTGTAATAAATGCATAAAATGAAAACTTGCAGAGTCATCAAGTAGATCTTCCTAAAACACTTATGTGCAGAGTGCAGACACCCCCAACAGGGATGGGCCATTGAATCAGGATTCTCCTTCTGGAAAATCCTCCTGTAAAGATAGAACCCCTGTTTTAAATCTGGGCTAGGACACTCTCTGCAGCGCAGGAGATTTAGGTGCAGCTGGTGCCACCATAGGCTGTAATAGGAATTACGGCTATAGCAGCACTCAGGGAGTGATTTGGAGCACACATTACTCTAAAAACATCGTAATTCGGCCACCAGCAATAGCTGGAAGTCGAATTACGTCTTTTCCCCACTATCCAGAGCGGCCTGGAGGGGGAATAGTAATTAACGCCGCTGGAACTTGTGCACAAGCAGGGTGAGACGTTTATCCTTCACCCAAATCTTCTGGCAGCAGTTTAATAGGTATGCGATAAGGTAATTGGGTCACCCCAAAATTGGCCTTTTACTATGATAAGACTATGGCCATACCAGAGATTGAATTATGAGCTCTTCCGAGGCACAGTTAGAATACTTTCACACGTTGCATAGCGATGGAGAATATAATCACATAGCAATCACAATGTAGCTATATTGTATTGGTAAGTTCAAATTGGCAGTTGGAATAACACAGGGCATGCTGTGCATTATACGATAACATGTGCATTTATAGTTGCGGTGATGCATACTTGAGGGGGTTTATATAATTATATTATACAATAATATACTATATAATGGGGGAATTTCATGTTGTAAGAATTATTATAGGAGAGTACATTAAAGTATGATGGGGTCCGGAGGGAGGTTATGCCACCTGAAACAGGCACCATAGTAAAGTAGAATATAACTTGGCATTACAGTATTATAGGCAGCGCTATACAGTAATGAGGAAGTACTGGGGACTCATGCGCTGTACTGCATTTTTACAGGGGTAAAAGAAGAATGTAATGACATCATGCTTACTGGGCCGTGCACATTTCTGCCACTTTGGTGCACCACAAATTCATATCTTGACTTTGAGTCTCTCCTTCCCAGCCTCCAGTGTTGGAAGGTATGTTTGCACTATTTTTCTACAGTGTAAATATTCTTGCCAACACTATGCTTGTGCAGTGTCCAGGCACTTTCAGTCAGCTTTTCTATTGCTAGAGAAACAAGGGAACATTGTGTTTCTCTGCAAAGTTCTGGGATAACCTAGAGATCATTTTCAACACAATTTTTTCATAGGTTATTGCAAAACTGTAGTTTTCTCCTGATAGTTGTATGTTAAAAAAAAAATTCCCTCACAAAATGTGATAAAATACATAGCACATTTTTCTCAACGGTATCACCCTGAAGTACATTTAACCTTGAAAGGATATTATCCCTTTGATGCCTAAACAGACATTGAAATGCTGCCCAAACTGTAAACTTAAACTTTAAACCAAATGTCTAATGGTTGACTGGAAAGAAGAAAAAAAATGCAAAATCATCCTAGCTTGCCGTAATCTGAAACATACAGTATGATGCACAGTTAATGGATCTATAACAAATATTATTAATTATAACTAACATCATCTACTCAATAAGGACTGCGCTAAAGATTCAGGCTATGTTCACAGTGGAATGTTGCAGAGCAAAGTCTGTAAAAAAAAAAAGTCTATGCAATGTTCCCAGTGTGACGATAGCAATGTATGGTAACGCACTGCTGCAGTGCGTTACCTCTAAATGCACACCTTACCAGGTACAGGAGAGCATACTTTTTCATTGACTGTATGCTTTACAGTACCTACTTAACACCTGGGTTCGATTCCTGGCCAATGTATGTGAGTTGGCTTTTAAAATCCTACAAATCCCTAAGCAAGCTCATTTTTCTCTTGGATATATCACAATGGTACATGCTAGGCTGGCTTCAGCATGTAGTATTGTAGTGTGTTGTGTTGGTGGTATAATGGTTAGGATAGCAGCCTACAGAGCGGTAGGCCTGGGTTCGATTCCTGGCCAATGTATGCGAGTTGGCTTTTAAAATCCTATAAATCCCTAAGCAAGCTCATTTTTCTCTTGGATAGATCATAAATGGTACATGCTAGGCTGGCTTCAGCATGTAGTGTTGGTGGTGGTATAGTGGTGAGGAGAGCTGCCTACCAAGCACTAGACCTGTGTTCGATTCCCGGCCAATGTATATAAGCTGGCTTTTGAAATCCTACAATTCCCTGGAAGACAAGACCTCCTCCCTCCAGGGTGAGGGAGGAAATGAGGAGGAAATAAGGAAGTCTGTCAAGCAGAAATACTTTTTATTAGGCAAAAATTACTTTGGTGGGAAAAAAAAAATTTGCATTCCGTAAAATTCCGCAGAATTTCGTATTTTTCCGCAGAAATTCTGTCATAGTGATATAGCAATTCCTTTCCGTCAGAATGGAATCACCAAATTCCGGCCGGAATCACGGAATTCCTAATTCCGCAGAATCCAGCGACCATCCCTATTGGACAGCTTCCCATCTCCTGGCACAGAGCATGGCTGCAATTCTGTGCAGCTGAATGGAAGCTTTTGTAACCCCACACGTGTCAGAGATTGACATGCTATTATTGGACAGCAAGAAACTGCCTCCCAGCATTTGAAAATGAGAAAGAGGGACACACCGGGAGGGACTGAGTGAGCCATGCATCTAACATGTTGCGGCAAAAAGTGTAATTTAAAAGACGTGTCTAATAGATAATATATGCAACCTTATTTTATTTACAGACCATTAGTTATTCAGAAGTCACTCTAGGTATTAGGTAGTCAGGGGTCCCCTTCAGTATTAGGTAGTCAGAGGTGCTCTCTCGGTATTAGGTAGTCAGAAATCACCCTTAGTAGTGGGTAGTCAGTGGTGTCATGCACACACAGCCAGGCAATCTCCTCAGCTCAGACACACACACACACACACACACACACACACACACACACACACACACACACACACACACACACACACACACACACACACACACACACACACACACACACACACACACACACACACACACACACACACACACACACACACACACACACTCTCTCCCATATCTCACAAGCAAGCCAGTATATTTCCTCCTTTGTTCCACCTCCTGGTAAAGCCTAGCACACACACACACACACACACACACGTGTTGGTGGCAGAGCTAGCTCTCCACTGACAAGAGGCAAAACGAGAGAGAGAAGCTGCTGGGGACAGGGTGGCAGGATGGGCATGCAAGTTCAGGACTGTCCCGCCTAAATCGGGACAGCTGTGAGGTATGTACATGTTCAGATGGGACTCTATGCAATGAACACTTCTCCACTGCCTGTACCGAGCGCTAGCGAGCACCAAGCTGGTGGACAGGAGCAGCTAACGGGTTGTGTGAAAGGGGCTAATTTTCCATGAAGTATTGTGATGGCTTCTCAGTAGTAAAAACTATTGAGAAAATCTCTGCTCCACCCCTTGTGGGAAACAGGCCATAGATTTCTGTATGTAAATAAAATGTGTTCTATGGTGTGTGTGGCTTGTAGGCCTGGTTTAAGCCAGCTCCCAGTGGTTATGTGTATACCTATACAAGCTATGCCTCAGTGACGCAACCTGCTGCAACATATTCTAATATGCAGAGACCCAGGTACTATGAAAAGGTAATTATGTGTGCACCAAATATCCAATGCCAGTTATTTTGGTATCAAAATGCAGTATATAGTGCCAATTCCTTGAAAGTTGATATTTTGGACTCATTTTTACAGCTCTTTGTGCTAGCAATGGCATATGCATCAAATCAATTAACTCTAATTACACCTCTACATAATGGGGAAAAGTTTAAGGTCAGTGAAAGACAAATATACCACCAACATAACAATTAGGCTCATTCAGATCAGTTTTCCTCAGCATGTAGAAACACGCTGAGGGAGGAGAGTGAAAAACACAGTGCATTTCACCTCAGTATTTATGTATTTTTGCCTTTAGGTTCCTTCCTTCAAGTAATTTAGTGCAATCATTCCAATTTCACTGTTATTGTGTAATCCAGTCAAGAAAATGTTGCTGTAATGTTAGGTTTGGCTATCAGGAGCCGAGCTCAAGACATGCATCAAATCAATTAACTCTAATTAGACATAATGGGGAAAAATTCAAGGTCAGTGAAAGAAGGACAAATATACCACCAACATGGCTCATTTATCTCTTTCTTGCTCTCAGGAGCCATTTTCTGCTAGGAAGGTGTTTTTATAGTTGAAATTTCTTATTAGTGAGGGTCACACTGTAGTCACTTCCTGTCTGAGTCAGGACTGAGTCAGCCACTTACATACCTGATATTTAACTCTTTCAGACAGAGAAAGAAAAAAAAAAGCACACCATAGTAGTTTTTGTGTTAGGCACTGTACGTACACATGTCTATCTCATCATGTCACTTCGGGTATCCTTTAAGGTGCCCATCAATGATACAAGCTTATGCAATCTTACCACATGATTTTAATATGAATGGTTACCTAAACTATCTGGTGAAAGTATAAGTTTACCCTTTGCTACCTAGATTTGGTAAATATTGCATCAATGATTCCTCTAATAACCATTTAAGTAACATGCGCTCTCCACTGACACATTCTCCACAGTATTACATGTACGAGGCATGTTGCCCAGCGGGAATCGGGACTCAGTTCCTGCCCTGGGTGACATTATACGGCAGACACTGTACAGACGCTTTGCCAGCCTGCAGGGGTGAGTGGATTGAGGGGAACAATGCCCTCAGCTAGCGATCGGATGAAGAATATAGCGGGTGTACAGTGGCATCAGGGGCCACTGTAGACATGCTAGATTCTAGGCAGAGGCCGCCTCGACCGAGTGTTATCTAGCGCCTGTACGAAGCTTCAGTCGATTCAAGACATTTTACCATACTTTGGAGGAACAGCCACAGGGCTATACAAATCATTTTTAAAGACTGTAGAATTGTAGATATTTAATCCTCCGTTTTCCATGGAAACCCTATTTAGGATTATTTTAGATTTACAAACTTAAAGGAATGTATTGTTGAAGTAGTCTGAAATATGCTGGCATGTGCAGCTTATCACAGCACAAAAGCAGCAGGCAGTCCATAGACAGTATTTTATTATTATTATTATTATTATAATCTTTATGTTATAAGGCTAACATTTGTATAGCACTTGTCTCCAGTCAGGATCAAAGCTCTTGAGAGCTGCAGCCACTAAGGGTGTGTTAAGTCGCCACCTTTGGCATTAGGAAGTCCTTGCCCAAGGACTCCTTACAGAATAGGCAACTGGTTTGCCCCAAACAGTTTTTATAGTACAGGAATAGAGATTGTATGATAGTAAAGTACGAAGTCTCCTGTACAGTGTCTCACTATAAAACATTTTTTTAACTTATAACTACTCTAGTTGTCTACTATTTACATAAGTCTTTACTAGGGCACAAAAATATACATGTGCAAAAAAGTACTTGTGAATGTCAAGTGCAGGTTGGTTAACTGAATACCAATCTATTAACTGTCCACACTTCTCCCCCATACACATGAGGTGGTCAGGAAGGAGCTGGGAGGAGGCATTAACTAGTCTCTTAATGTGAATGCAGAATTGAACCTGCCCCCCTCATCTTTGCTGTTGCTGAAAGATTAATACTTTGCAGCAAGCAAATGCTTTCTTATTGAAGGCAAAGCTGCAGTGGGAGGAGATGGGCTTGATCAGGCCATCTGAGGAAGGAACTCCCACTCTGCTGACAAGAACAAGTTACTATATTGTAGGAACTTTCAATGTAATTATTGCTAACAGTACAGTGCAAAATATGGTGCATTGCTAATTAATGCAAATGTAGAGTCATATGCATTTAAAAAGTAGGAAGCTGATCGTCATGTTTTAGTTACCCAATCTGTCTCAAATGCCAGTTTGGAAAAGTCAACATTCTATAATGAATAGTGCTTCCTGTTTCTGAAATGCCTCAGTTATTCATTGCATTCTTCACACTATTGTTTTCTGAACAGCGAGTTCTGTGACAGTGCAAACAGGCATTGTGTTTGTATTTATTTTCAGGGAAACAGGTGATGTCAAATTAGGCTTAAGCAATGTAAATTTATGAACCTGACATCAAAAGTAATTTTTAAGAAGTAGACAGTTTGCTGTCACATAACACTGGTGAATAGCCAATCCCTATTTCTTGTAAAACATTCCAAGTAAACTACTACATTTCTGCTCTTGGGATGGGTGAACATCACGAACGAACATTCCCGAATTTTACAGCTACGTCTCTGATCTGTGGCCGATGTGTTCAGGTGGCAGGCATGGAGCACGGGAGCCAATTGTGTGGTCTCAGAGTCTGGCGACTGGGACATCCGGTGGCCCACCTGGGACGTATTTATGCCTGGTACAGGGGACCCTAATTTGGCGACATGTCCCTGGGTAAACTGGGACCTCTGGTCACTGTACCTGAACGGACAGAATAATTGTGGAATAAAGCCCATGGTGGGCTAAATTATTTGTTCCTGAATACTCTACCGCTGCTAATTGTCATCAGGTTCCTCCTTGTTCTATGGGATATTCCAGTCGAATGCAGTTTCTCCCAAGCAGCACCACCACAAGATAGAGAACTGTGCATGCCCAGTTCCGAATTGCGTGAACACAGTGAAGGCAAGCGCTCATTCACAAGCGATTTTGTTCCTTGTGCCTGCGCAATCCCAAACTCGCGCCAGCCCAGTTCAGAATTGTTCTGCGCCCCTTGAAGAGACTTCCAAGTGGCTAGGGAGTTTAGAAGATTGGTGCACAGGCAACAAAGGGAGGACCAAGATGACAACAAACAGTGGCAGCTGGCAGCACATTCAGAAACAGTTAATCTAGCACACCATGGGCTTCAAGCAATAGGATTTTCTCTATACAGGGCTACTAGTAAACCACGAAGGGGTTTTGACCCTTATGGACCAGGGACATTTTTACATTTCAGCTCGCCTCCCTTTTATTCACCAATAACTTTATCACTACTTATCGCAACAAAATGAGCTATATCTTGTTTTTTCACCACCAATTAGGCTTTCTTTGGGTGATACATTTTGCTAAAAATGAATTTATTCTAACTGCAACAGGAAGAATAAAAAAATGGAAAAGAAAAATTATTATTTCTCAGTTTTCGGCCATCCCAGTTTAAAATAAATCATGCTACTGTCGATAAAACCCACACAGTTATTTTAAACTCACATATACCCTCATGACATACATATTAAAAAAGTTGAGTCCCTAAGGTAACTATTTATATATTTTCTTTAAAATGTCACTTTTTTATATACAAGAGTTTTATTTTGGTAACTATGGGAGAGTGGAGGAGTTAAGGGGATTATTAATGGGGCATTTTATGTATTTTTATTTAATTTCATGTATGTAAGTGAAATTTTACTATTTAGCCACTAGATGTCTCCCCCCTCCCTTTTATTCTTCCTGTGTACTGTAAACAATGCACAGGAAGTGGTGTGTGCATGTTTTATTTTCACTTTGTCAAAGACCACTGGCATCTCATTGATCATTGATCACAGGCACTTTGATCAGGTAATGGGAACTGTGCTCCCATTTTCTGATCGGGGTACTACTGGGCGACGACGAGAACGTGCACAGGAGCGTGCGCAGCAATCATCTCGGTGAGGTACGTATATCTACACCCATGGGACTTTAGATGAAGTCCTGCAGGGCATAGATTTACTGCGGTGGGAACAACAATTATTAAACTCAGAGGAAGATGGAGACTACTATGTTAAATATAAAAACCCTGAATTTTGGCACAAAACTGAATTGCAGCAGTAGGTAGCACTGACTTCAGAGTCTTTTATATCTCTATACCTGGATATTTTTTCAGTCTTGTGGAGGTGTGATGTTTTAATGGGTAACTGTACCTTGGTTTTGTAGTCCGTGTAGCCAACCCATTTGATGTTTTTAGCATAAAGGTGGGGCTTTTGATGCTATATTTTAACTTATAGTTTACTCCACTTTAGTGCAGAAAATTGTAGAAGACATGTCATCATCACTATACAAGTCATTTTGTAACTGAATGCCATTCATTTTAAAGAGGAGCTGTTAGGTATAGGGTCTCAGAGAAAAAAAAAAAAAAACACATATCAGTAGCTAAATATTGGCTGTACATACATTACATATGCATTTCACTGTCCACGTTTGGATTTCACAGAATTTTTATATAGTATTTGCAGAGATTAATGGTCCTGACAGCTCATGGCAGGTTCCATGTTTGACTGTCTTGTATGAAGCCAATTGTGATGTAATATTCTCCCTTACCTTGCTTCCTGATTGATGATTCTTTAGCCCTCCCAAGTTCCAGCCCTCAGACACTCCCACCAGTCTCTGGTCTAATGGGGCATATTGTCTGTCACTCTTATTCGAATCGGTTCATTGAAAAGAACCGGATCTTTGAACCAAATCTTTGAATCATTTGCAGCATAGTGAGAGAAGCTGCAGTTCCTGGTTCTTCCAGACATCCACTGTGAACCGAATCTCGGATGATTTGACTCACAAAAAAAGATTCGGATCAAAGATCCTAATCATTCATGATCCAGACAACACTACTGTGCAGTGAATATTAATTAGCCATGTGGCTAGGAACAATAGCGGACTAATGCAGTATACTCTAACGGAACATGTGCACTGTGAACAGCACATTGATTTTTCAGTGCTGTGAGTTGGGCTGCAAGTTACAAGCTGCTGTAACATGAGCCT